>NC_051391.1:4036642-4039889 GCF_015228065.2 Penaeus monodon | reverse complement strand
AGGGCAAGGGATGGTGGGAAGGAGGATGGGCCAGAACCGAAGTAAAGGACTTACCTAGCTGTGCAAACTGCACAGGAGCACGTCGCTTTGTCTCTGGAAAACTAACTTTCTCCTTGCTCCTTATTACCAATACTTCTTTTTTTAATTTGTACCTTTTGCATTGCTTTGAAGAAGCCTCATGAGCTTCTTTGTAGTGGTAACAGTATATTGGGCCTGGACAGTTGACATGTCCTTGATGACCTGATGGCCACACTTTACACACACTCTTGATTATCCATTTTCCTTAAAACAAAAAGAGCTGGCTCCATGCCCATAACCCTGGCAGGGGAAGCACCGTTGGTCTCATATGGCTTTACTTTAAGGTGGTACCATGCAAACTTAGCTGATTCTGGAAGGACTAACATTTCAAAAGTTAGGAGAGCTGGTGTCGACTGTTCCAAACCATCAACTTTTTGTTAGAACGTTTTACTGTCACTACATTAATTTCTTTAGTTTCTCTAACAGTTTCTCCTCAGAATACCTCATCAGGTCTCGGGAAAAGACATTTCCCTTACACTGATTGAGTGTTTTGTGAGGAGAATATGAAACTTGAGCCCTAGGAATGTCGAATATCGCACGCAGGCAGTCACTCTCGTCTGGTGACGAAAACCTCATCTATCAGGCTACCATCTCGCTGTGGGGTGATGCGAGGATCACATTGACACACCAACTATTTTCCAATGTACTTCAAAAATATCAAGATCCATGACTGATGCACCATCAATGGTCTTCACTACTAGGTATTTACTATATGAAATACTTTCATATTTACCAGGTAAGATTTTCTTAATGGATTGAGGACTTTTCTCCTACTTACCTGGTTTGCGAGGCCGGGAACAATATGATTCCCATTCCAGCCCTTTGGAATCTGGAAAGGTTCCAGAGTGACAACATGTGAAGTTTCATGGCCAGGAGATTGCATAGGTTATCAGGGAGATAGCTAAATGTTTGTAAATTTGTAGTAATCGTACAAATTAGAATTCTTCATTTCCTCACCCTCTCGCCCACCATGGAGTCCAATGAGGGGAAGCTATGGCTGGGGCTCAAAATCTCCCAACAGCCAAAGGGTAGTGAGGAAATATACACAGCCACTATTACAGTACTGATGGCACTCGCGGGACCTATACACTACCGACTGAGCAGTGCCTGCTTGACCCTAGCCATATTTGACCAGCTGATTGACTTGACCGGGCCTTGATCAAGCCACCTGTCTAACCAGAATAGAGGACCAAAGAAGTGTATTGCTAGCAATAGGCGCAGCATGCAACATTGCTCAACCTCCAGGACTCTTGTCTCCTAGTAATACACGTGGGAGAGTTCCCCCTGGTCCAAGATGGAATGAACCAGGGGTGGGTGCACCATCCTATCTCATAGGTCTTGGTGCACCAGGAAGCCATTTTGTCTCATCCCTCACTGGTGATCCCTCCAGTATGGGTAACCCTCTGGTCCGGCTCACTAGATCACTGGGACTTCAAGCCCCCCCGCCCTCCGGTATTGGGGTGAACGCCATGACGGTTGCTCTGAGCTGTGGTGTTAAATTTGAGATAAGCTGACTTCCCCATTTGTTTTCTGCATGATCACTCAAGGTTTTGTTTGTTTTGTGTTCCCACGGGAGATTTAATTTATTTACATATTGTGTAAACCGTTGTTACTGGTGGAAGAGGAGAAGGTCCTGAGAACTTCCTCAGTCTAACAGTTTCCAAAATGCTCTCCGTTGCTTACTCATGACTGATATGTATTATGATTAGGTAGAATTATAAATAGTGGTTAAGAATTAAGGTTAACTGTTTTGGGGGTTATTTTCACGATCATTGGAAAATGCAAATGTCTAAATAATATATAATATTGTTAAGTAATTAACCAGTTCTCTCTCTTATACCACTGGGAATATATGTGTATAAATTGTAAAATCAGGACTGAGTGATTCCCGGGAGAAAAATCCTGGGTGTTGGCGGCCACCAGAAATTAGGAAAATAAATTTGATTAGTTTCGTCTGTGCACTGCAAGAAAGTATAGACGTTAATTTGATTTATTTTAGTTTTAATTACAATGTGTGTTGACAGCACATTTATTCAACTAATATGATTTATTTTTATTTTCCCATCAACTTCAAAGTAACATTAAGAATAGATAATAGACTTAATAGACTCCTCGATCCAGATGTGCCCCTTTTAACTGTTCTTAAAGATTTGACTTGTATAAAACTACCTTCCCTAAGAACTAAAATATTAGACTTAGAACACATTATTCCACTGTCACCCTTAGACCGTGTATACAACACCCCTTACCATTGGTAATTTATTCAAATTTAAAGACAGAATATCCATACAATTACGTTCTTCACTTGTTTAAAGATCTCGTGCAGTTGCTGTAATACTTCATACGCAGGGAAAACACCCGGTAATCTTTTCATCCATGATGAAGAACATAAAGGATTCTCAATTAAGAATAATAACTTATAAAATAATGCGATCATAAAATTCTCAATCAGAAATCACTCTGAGCTAACAGATCATTCCTCTTCCACGGAATATTTTGATATCTTAGACTCATCCCAATTTGAATTTGATCATATCTTGGAGAGTTTATGGTTTTAAAAAGAAACCCTAACCTTAATGAATATTCATCATCCACAGACACTGAACTTCTCAAACGAATACCAATGTCAACTCGCATTGCATTTTCTAAAAAAGTATTTAAGTACCCCTGTGTTACATTGTTTATGCTTTTCTTTCTGACGATAGATCTTGTAATTACATCCCTTAACCACGTGTGATAAGCAGCCTGTTGTCTATAGAATTTTACCAATTTTATGTTTAGATATGCTCTAAATTCATAATTTATGATTTTTTTGTATATATATATATATATATATATATATATATATATATATATATATATATATATATATATATATATATATATATATATATATATATGTATATTGTAATTAACAACCTGTAAAAAAATCAGGATTATGGTTTTATTATAAGAAATAAAACTGGCTTTCCCACTTACAACGATACTCTGTTTTTACTAAAATTAAAACATAATCCAAGTATTTTTGAAGTATTTTGCATATTTCTGCAACATATATTATTGTGTATAATGTCTGTGCCTTCCTTGAGTAACTACAAATGTCTTAAAAGTGATAGATTAGTAACATTTTACATTCTTCCTGGTAAGTTTGGTGTTTTCTCTTCAAGTT
>NC_051391.1:4024142-4026642 GCF_015228065.2 Penaeus monodon | reverse complement strand
TATTATTATTATTATTATTATTATTATTATTATTATTGTCATTACTATTATTTTGTGATTATTATCATCGTTATTATTGTTATCATTATCGTTAATGTCGTTGTTAATATTAAAAATAATAATGATAACAATAATTATAACTATGATAATACAATAATAATGATAATAATAACTATGATGATAATACTACTACTAACAGAAATAATAATAGTTACGATAACAATGATAATATTTATTATAGTGATAAGAAGGATAGGCATTACTAATCACGGTACTGAAGAAATAATGATAATAATGATAATAATAATAATAATAATAATAATAATAATGATAATAATAATAATAACAATAGTAATAATAATAATAATAATAAATAATAATTATTATAATTATATTATATTATTATTATTATTATAATTCATTATTATCATTATTATCATATTATTATTATTTCTGTATAATATTAATGATAATATAAATAATTATCATTAGTAATAATAACATATATCATTAATTATACATGATGTAATAATAACATATAATTAATAAATTATGAGTAACATATTAATTATGAACATGATAGTAAATAATATACAATATGTAAAAGATAGCAATAAACATGTCTATAAAATGATATTAATAATAATAATAATAAAAATAATAATATACTAATATATGGAAAATACTAATGATGATGAAAATACGAAGTACGGTAACCACGATAATATATTTACTATGATGTAAAATAATAGCAATACTAAGTATGGTGTAAATAAAATAATAATAATAATAATAATAATAATAATAATAATAATAATAATAACAAATAATGATTATAATAATAACGATGATAATAATGATAACAACAACAGCAACAACAATAATGATGATGATAATGATGATGATGATGATGATGATGATGATGATGATGATGATGATGATGATGATGATATATATGATGAATGAGTATAGCATGATGATGATATAATAATAATAATAATAATAACAATAATAATAATAATAATAATAATAATGATAATAATAATAATAATAATAATAATAATGATAATAATAATAATAATAATAATAATAATAATAATAATAATAATAATAATAATAATAATAAATAATAATCATCATTATAATGACAATAGCAATGGTAAAAATAATCATAATGATGATAATAAAATTATAATAATGATGATAATAAGAATTACAATAATGATGATAATAATAATGATAATAATAATGGTTTTGATAATGATTATAACATTAATAAGGGTAAGAATAAGAATGACAGCATGGTAATGTTGATGATAAACGTTGCAATAGAAGTAGTAATCATAATAAGAACATTAAAAGTTAATGATAATTGTGATGTTGGTCATAACAATAATGAATATTATGCGTATCATCATTATTTCTATTCGTCTTATTATTATAAATATCATTATTGTTACTACTAATAATAATATCATTGCTCTCATAATTATTACCTTTTTCATTACTACTAGCAGCTGACTAATTCTAACTGTACTTATAGTTTACAAATTAACATTATTAGTTTTACAACCATCATTGTCCCCGTTATCATTCTTTCCTCCTTCCTTAGAGAAAATGGATGAATAGATAAAAAAAATAGACAATACAAAAAAAAAAAAAAAAAAAAAAAAATATATATATATATATATATATTTATATATATATATATATATATATATATATATATATATATATATATATATATAGCTTAAATTAAAAGTTTTTATTTGTTCTTATTTTATCATATCAATTTTTTTAGCTTTGGTGTGTATGGCTCTCCCGATCTATTTGGTATATCTGACCTTTGTCTGTCTCATCATTATTCATTATTATTATTATTATTATTTCTTTTTTATCCTAACATTCGTATGTTTCTTTATATGCCCTTCGCCTCTGCCAATTTTGCTTTGGTGGTAAGATGGTTTTCGATAGTGTTGTGTGTCTGACCAGTCCACATGCCTTTCTGTGTGTTCTTGTGACTGTTTATTAGCTGTTGTGTTTGAAAATATTTTTACATTTGTTTGTTTGTTCACATGATATTATCTTTGGCAAGATACTCAGATTTGTTTGTTTACGAAAGTCTACATGTTTGTTTTTTGTGAATGTAGATCTGTTCCTACACATTTGTTTATTGGCCTTTGAATGATCCAATGAAAATCGAGCGCTGCGTGGCTGATACGGGGACCGGTGGCAACAGATGCATCCACTGTAACGATCTAGGTATTGGTTTTATAATAACTGTGTTGCCTAGAAAAGAAACACAAAACTGTTGTTCTTGTAGTTGTTGTGATCGATAATTCATTTACGAATATAATGAACATACCAATGACAAGTATAAACACAATGACCATCATTACGCAGAGAGTATGATGTGGCAGAGAATATATGACACTGTAAATCTTATTGTCTTGCTGTTTCTAAGACAGATACCATGCAATTACATTGTTCATATTTATTT
>NC_051391.1:4011642-4019142 GCF_015228065.2 Penaeus monodon | reverse complement strand
CCAAGGCCGGTGCTCTTGACGTCGACCACTGACGCGCCCCCCCTTGTAGCCTACTAAGTCTTTATACTGGGGCGGCTAGCAGTGATCCCTCCCCAGGGGAGTAGTTGTTTAGGCAATCATTGTTGGTCGTTCCCAACCCACCATCACATCTACGATAGACTCACCCACTACCGTATCTAGGTTTGATTTACCTAAAATTATGTAAATCAGCGCGCGTGCTCACACGCGCTTATTATTATTATTATTATTATTATTATTATTATTATTATTATTATCATTAATATATTTCTTATCGTTATTATTATCATCATCGTTATTATTATTAGTAGTACTATCATTAATATTATTAATATCGTTGTTATTATTAGTAATAGCAGAATTGTTATTACCATTATTATTATTATTATTATCATTGTTATCATTCCTATTGTTATCATTGTTATTATAATCATTGTTACTGATATTATTGTTACTATTACTCTTACTATTATTATTATTTTTTTTTTTTTTCATGCAAAAGTTTCCTTAGATCTGCCAATTAAAACCAAACACCGAGCCACTACCAACGACCTAGGGTGATTGAAGTTTGAGGCAATGGAACATCAACAAAAACATGCAAAACACTTCAGATCAATAAGGCTCTTCTGAGAACATGAGCTGTGCTGTTTAAGACTATTTTTTGGACTCCTTCTAATTTTGGATTTCCTGGTATTTGTTCAAGAAACTTATCCGCACCTTTCTTTATAAGGCCAAGAGCTCTAATAACAACAGGCAAAGTTTTGGTTTTTAAATGCCACATCTTTTCCACCTCTATTTCCAGGTCTTTATACTTTGATATCTCTCAACTTTGTTGGACGTTTCTGACTGAAGGATGCCAATCTATAAACGCGTTTTTATCTTGTCCTTGAGACGAGTATCTGGAATATTGCTTGATAGTACGATGTGTGAATTGGAAAGTCCACAAGATTGTAGCAATCTTGCTTCAGTAACTGGCCTGTGGTGTTGTACGTTATCTGCATTCCATAAAGTTTTGCAGATCTTCATGTGCAGGTACTATGCCACCAGTCGTCGATTTGTACTCAATCGGTTTATATTGAGCACAGATACAGGTGAAATGCAGTCTCGACCTGTCTTCACAAAACTACACGTTTGGTTCAGTCCATTGTGCAATATCTTCTGATATTTCTGGTTAACACTTTGTCTTGGGCTGCAATATATAAACACATTTGTTTCCCCTTAGTCCTGATGACGTTCTAAGCCACTGATGTCGCTTTCACTACATCATGTGTTTGCTTCGAGTTGCAAACTGTCCGTGGAGAGGCTTTTCATGCATGTCCGACCTTCTTCGCTTTTTGTTTTTTATGTTTAGCAGCCAATGTTGGCAACATATGTTCGATGTTTTCGCTCTCAATACCTAATTCCTGAGAAAATTTATTTGATTCCTTTACTATTGAGTGTGACCTTTTGGAGTTTTCATGTACTCTAACTAATTGAAGCATCCAATCGTTGGTTAGATCTAAGTATTGCAAAAGACCAATCGTTGTTGTTTTGTACGATAATTCCAAATGCATCATCCCCCTTCTAGGGACGTACAGACGGTCTACATCTGATTTAGGGTGATACATTCTGTTGCATGTCAATTGCTTCCTAATTTTGGTGTCAATTTGTTTGAGTTCACTTAAATTCCAGTCTATCACGTTAAAACTATATGTAACCACAGGTATTGCGAGAGTGTTGATTGCTGTTAGTTTGTTCTTCGAGTTTAATTCTGTTTTCAGGATTGACCTTACTCTTTGGATGCATTCTGTACGTATTTTTTTCTTCATCTACGATTGTTGTATTCCATTTCCTTCGTTTACTCCTAGATATTTATAGGTTTCTTCCTGATCTAATTCTTTTATTACAGTATCAATACTTAACTTTATATTGTCAGATGTCACTAGTTTTCCTTGCTTAAAAGTTGCTTTAGTACACTTATCGAGACCAAACTTCATACCTATGTCATCACTGAAATCTTTTACAGTTTTCAGCAACCTTTCTAATTCATTATCATTCTGAACGTAAAGTTTCAAGTCATCCATATAGAAAAGATGATTGATCTTCTTGTGCATGATCTTATATTCATACCCTGTGTTGTTAAGATGCTGGGAGAGTGGGATAAGTGCCATACAGAAAAAAGAGGGGAAAAAGAGTCACCCCTGGAAGATTCCGCATCTGATTCGCATGTTGTTTCAAATAAGGATACCGTTTACGTGGCTGAGAGTAAGATTTGTCTCCCATAATGTCATGCTGTTTCGAAGAAAGTTGATTAAAACAGGAGAGACTTTGAGAATTTCTAAGGATTTTAAGATCCAAGAGTGTGGGACACTGTCAAAGGCTTTTTTATAGTCGATCCAAGCAGTACTTAGATGTCTGTGTTTAGTGTGAGCATTTTCGAGAATCATTTTATTTATGACCAGGTGATCTTTACATCCGTATTATCCTCTGCAACACCCTTTTTATTCGTTGGGAAAAATATTTTGTTCTTCCATGTGTCTGTAGGTTCTTTCATTTAAGATTGAAGTAATTTATAGGAAGTTGATAAAGAGATATATAGCAAGTGCAATTCTAAATTTCACTTGACACATATAGACAGACATACACAGACAAGTAGGGAATCGAGGTAAAGTTCCTTGCCCAAGGGACCAACGCGCCTGCCGGTGACTCTTTATTCTTATAACCATCAATATCATTAGTATTGTCATGATCATCTTCATAATAGTAATCATGGTAATCATCAATATTATAACTATTATTATGATCATTAGTATCATCAATATTCTTATAATCATAATTATTATCATGATCATTATCATTTGTTTCATCATTTCTTTGTTTCCTTTTGACTATTGTTAGCATTATCACTTTTTCGTTATAGATTGGGTGACGCTGGTCATAATGGAAAGTGATGACTGATATTTCGTTCTAATATCAGGAAGCAGGGCTTTGAAGTGCAAGAGCTGTTCCTCATATCTGATAAAAAAGAGAGATCAGTATCAACTGCATCACCTTGAGACATTTTGCAGCTACAGTGAAAACCCTCTACATATTTCTTTCAATTCTTCCTCTTCCTTTTCTTCCTTTAATGGACTTTCCTCCTTCCTTCTTCGCTTTCCCTTATTTTTCCTCCACTTCGTATTCTGACACTTACACTTACACACACACATACACATACACATACACATACACATACGCACACGCACACGCACACGCACACGCACACGCACACGCACACGCACACGCACACGCACACGCACACGCACACGCACACACATATATATATATATATATATATATATATATATATATATATATATATATTATATATATATATAATGGGCTTGGTAATGAAATAAAAGTTTTTTCTCAAGAAGTAACACAGCTTCTGTATACGCAACTGATGGCAGCAGAGGTCGTGTTACCAAAGCTAGCTACCTACTTTGGCTCGGTTTCCCTTGTCAGCCTTCGCCTCCTCGCAGCCTCAGAGGGACCGGGTCCGCAGTGCATCCAATCTCTCTACTTCAATTAGCAGCTCATATCCATAATCTCTTAGTCATAGCATAATCTGCTAATTCATTTATTGCAGGTTACTATAACAAACACCAGAATGCACTCGTGTTTGGCCACTGAAATACACGTCAAGTATTTGGTTTATTTACGTATTGTTCTGCCGATCATGTGAGCTTAATGAATTTCCAATTTTTAATTTTTTTTTTTCTATGGTTAAGGGGGAAAATCAAATTAAATTATTTTTTTCTTGATAACACATATTAAAAGCCCCGCAAATCATCAAGGCACACTAATTCCCTACAAAAACAAGTAAAAAAAAAGGACGGGAGAAAAAAACAAGTAAAACACACGCCCCAAAAAAAACCCAGTCCTACACAACCTCGGGAGTCATTAACATCATGAGGGGGCTCCGTTCCCCGACTCTTATTCTTAACACCCCAACTTTTTTTGCGGTCGAGTTCGTTAATCATCTTTTCCTTTTCATTTCATGTTTTTTCCAAACCCTGGGGGGAAAACCCCCCCCAGTTTTCCTGGTTGACGAGGCATGGGAAAAGGGGGAAGGGGGAGGGAAAAGAAGAAGAGAAAGGGGAAGGGAAAATCGAAGTGAAAATTTCGGGAAAAGAGAAAGAGAAAAACCGCGCTATAACACACACCCCACACCACACCCCAACACACAACCACCCCACACACACACCAAAACATATAAAATATATATATATATATTATATATTATATATATATATATATATATAATCCATACTAATCCCATACATATAATAGTTAAATAGAAGATAGATAGTTTTTATAACATAAAACAACCACACACCCCAAAACCCCACACACACCAAAAACACACTACACACCCCCCCAAAACCAATATATTATTATATATATTTTAAAAATAAAATTTTATATATATAATATATTTTTTAAAAACATTAATATAATTATAAAATTAATTATATATATTTTTTATATATATAAAATGGGTTAATAATTAGAATATATATTATTATATATATATTATAAAAATTTTTATAAAATATATATAGGTATATATATAATATATATTAAAATGTATATAATATTATATATATATATATATATATATATATATTTTGGTATTATAATATATATTTTGAAATTTTATATATATATATATATATATTTATATATTATAAATATATATAAAATATATTTTGTAAATATATATATACATATATATTAAATATTTTATTTTAAAAAATAAAATATATTATATAATATATATATATAAAATTTATATATATATATCTGTCCTGGGTAAGAAAATAAAGTGAAACCCGGGGTTTCCCCTTGAAAAAGGGATAGCCCCCTATTAGCTCCCTTTTCCCAAAGGGTTGCGGTGAAACTTTCGGCAGAAGGGCAGTGGTATTGGTGAAAACCCCTTCAGTTCAAACGGATTAGGGTTTTTCCACCAAATAATATGTCGGCGTATTACAGTGAAAACTTTTTTAAAGCGGAGAGATATTTCCCTCCTATTATTTGGGGGACTGAAAAGTTGAAAAGGGACCCCCTGGGGGTTTCCACTCAACTTTTTTTTTTTCCCTCCGGGAAAAAACCTTACACCAATAAATTAAAATACAAAAAATAAATACTTCATACCAAAACAAGGGGCGCTTTAAGTCGGGGGGGGAAACCCCAGGCTGACAATTTTAAAACATGCATCGGGAAGAAAAAGAAGAAAAAGGAAAACATGCCCAAATTAAAAAAAGAAAAAACTTTAAAAATCGAAACGTGGAACGTAAGGAAAATAAAAAGAAAATGGGAAAATTTACATACGGCCCCCTTTTAACCCGAAATGGTAATAAACATTCAAAAAATAGGAATAATTGAGCCCAAATTTAAAAAAGGAAAAGGAAGTTTTCAAAACTAAAAAAAACCCAAAAACATTTTTTTTTTTAAAAAAAGAAGGAATTATAGTAAACAGATTTTCTTTTTATTCTAAAGAAAAAAAAACTAAAAATGCACTAATTGGGTACAGCCCAAATTTAAAATGATCGCTTTTTAAAAGTCAGAAAAACAACCAAAACCTCATAATTTTTAGTTTTTATCAATGCACGCACCACCAATATTGCAAGTGATGAAAAAATTTGGAAATTTTTTATAACTCCCCAAGATACTTTGACAAAAACCCCTAACAGAGATGTAAAAAAAAATCATGGGGGGACCTCAACCCCCAAATTTAGAAAAAAAATGATCTAAAAAAAAACCTGGGGAAAATTTTCGGCCGGGGAGTTTAAAAGAAAGATGTGAAGTTTTTAAAATTCTTTTATACAAAAAATCTGGGTTATATCCAATACATTGTTCCAAACCCCCCAAGAACACTTGTAAAAAGTGGTTTTAAACCAGAAAAAAGAAAAAAGGGAAACCAAATTGACTACATTGTGCTAAAACCAAAAAATGGAAAAGTTGCAAAAAAAATCCCAAAGAAAAACCGGGGTCCCCAACGCAAAAAAAAGTGCCCAAACCAATTTAAAAACTATCGTTTTTTAAATAAGCCCTCAAAAAGATGGAGGGGCCAACACCACCTCAAAAAGCTCGACGACAAAACTTTTGGGATAAAAAATTTAAACCAAAATTTAAAACGGGGGGTTCAAACAAATTTAAAATACTAAATAAAATGTGAAGATGTAAAACACAAATGGGGTTTGTGAGAAAAAGGAAAAGAACCCCTTTCCTGAGCATTTGCTTAAGAAACTACCCCCCCAAAAAAAAAAAGAAAAATTTTCCCCCGGGGATATCTAAAAAAAAAACACAAGTGAAATTAAAACAAGAAGATCCCCTAAAATCAAAGGGTATCAAAAATCCAGTTGAAAAAGTAATTTTCCAAAAAAAAAAAAAAAAAAAAAAAAAAAAACAAAGTTATTGCGGAAAAAGATAAAAGGGAAAAAAATTTAAATGAACATTGCCGAGGGAAATTTAAAACCGTTCTATCAATTAAGACAACTAAAGAAACCTTTTAACCAAGGGGTAGAAAAAAATCACACGAAAAAATTTTAAAAAAACAATGGACCCATCAAAATGAAGATTGACTTTTTTTATTTTGGGTGGAAAAGAATCAAAGATAGATGGGAATCAATATTGTTTTAACCTAAACAAAAAGAAAAAGATTAAAAAACAAAAATTAAATTGGCCTCAATGACAAAAGAAAAATGAACCACCGCCACTGCAGCCAAATTTTTAAAAAACCATAAAAGAAATAATAATAACAAGAGCCCCCGGAAAGATGAAAAAAAGCAGAAAAAAAAATTTAAAAATGCTGGCGAAAGTTTTGAATAAATTCTTCTACAAAAATCTGTACAAAAATATGGAATGAAGAAAATGCCAGAAGGGGCTGGGGAAAATCATCTTTAAATTCCCGGGGGCCCCCCAAAGCAAAAATAATAGGACAATTGCATTAATTTTCACAAACAGCAAAATTTTTTTTTAAAAAATTAAATTTCTGAAAAAAATGAAATTTAAGTTAAAAGAGGAAATTGGGAGACGAAAAAAGCAGGTTTTCGCCCTTGGAAAAAAGGGACCAGAAACCAGATTCTAATTTAAAAAATTATCTAGAGAAAAACAAGAACATCAAAAAAACCTTCCCCGTGTTTCAAACGATTATGTGAAAGCTTTTGATACGTTGTCACGAATCCTTGGAAAAACATGAACGATAAAGAAGTTTTTTCCAAAAAAAACCCCTCATCCAAAATAATAAAAACCCCTGTATGACCAACAACAAAAACAGCTGAAAACCACCTTTTGGGTTTTAAAAGAATGGTTTTAAAACAAGGGGGAGCGAACAGGTTTTCATTTTTTCTCCCCACCCTTTAATTTTTTAAATTTGAAACAAAATTTTTAGAGGGGCTCTAGAGAATTTTGAAGGAACTGTGGTTTGGAGGATACAAAAAAACCAAAAAACTGAGGTAC
>NC_051391.1:3996642-4006642 GCF_015228065.2 Penaeus monodon | reverse complement strand
CATTAACTCCAGATTAGATATGCCTCCTTGAGTAGCTCCGCGAGGCAGGCACGACTGCCTTTGTCATCGTTACCCGCTTTGCAAGTCTATAATTTTTCTTCTCATTCTTCTTTTTGTTCTTAGTTTTACTTCCTTCGTCTATTTTCCATTTTCTTCCATCGTCTTAATTTCATTCAAAGTATCGCTGCCATGCTGTGTGTTCCCTAAAAAGCTGAGAGCATCTCGCAAGGAGATAGTCCCCTGCCACGAAGCGGTTGTCGATGCGACGCTGGATTATCTTTAAGCAGCTGCAGCTTGGCTTTCTTCCGCGGCCTCTTTCCCTGTGACTACAGAGAGATCAGAATACTTCATGAAATATATAGTGCATATAGATATCGACTAGTAATGCAAGAGACGCGGTATATTTGGATTCATGATCATGGATCTTTCACCCCCGTCATTCTCTCCCTATCACTCAGCATGCATTTTTCTTCCTCTCTCACTCACTATCTATTTTTTTCTTCAGTTATCTCTTCTCTTCGTCTATTTGTTTTGCGTTCTTGCTAATTTTCTTTTTTTTTTTCAAGTAAACCCCCTCACCCGCCCCTCTCTCTTTCTCTGTCTGTATCTCTCTTTCTCTCTCTCTCTCTCTCTCTCTCTCTCTCTCTCTCTCTCTCTCTCTCTCTCTCTCTCTCTATTTCCTTGCCTCCTTCCCTTTCCCTCGTCTTCTTTCCCCATAAGGTTATCACAATACCTTGTGACTTAATTTGCCAATTCATATCTTTGTACGTATTTATACACCAATTTATGCATTTGTCCATCCTCGGTCCTCTTCTGTCTGTCTGTCTGTCTCTGCCTCTGTCTTCCTCTGTCTGCCTGTCTCTGTCTCTGTCTCTATTTCCTTCTGTCTGTCTGTGTGCCTGTCTGTCTGTCTGTGTGCCTGTCTGCCTGTCTGTCTGTCTGCCTGCCTGCCGCCTTCGGTCTGTCTATCTGTTTGTCTGTCTCTCTCTCTCTCATGTACGTATATATACATACATATGTGTGTGTGTGTGTGTGTGTGTGTGTGTGTGTGTGTGTGTGTGTGTTTGTGTATCACAATGTATACATACACGAATACGCATACACACTCACGCACAGACATACATGAACCTCAGTCGCATGAGATATAGAGAAAAATATACACCAAGCGTGGAACGTTGATAGATTGGTGAGGACACGCGTGTTGCAGCTGTCGGTCGACGGCGGTTGGTGAAAGGAACTGGTAGAGGGCGCTGCGAGGGGAACTTTCCCGGCAATATTAGATGAAATTTCCCTCTAGCTTTTCAATAGCACACCTATACATGTAATTCCAGGTACCCTCAATTAATAACACAAAGGAGGAGACGTGTCGTACAAAAAAAAACGCATGCACAGACACACACACACTCATACTTAACAAGCAGGGCACACGCACGCACACAGACGCACAAACACACGCAGGCTTACCCATGCGGAACAGGAGCCCGAACGAGCGCCTCCTTGGTATCGTTCTCCACCTGATAATCTCCCGAATCGTCTCGGACGCCGAACGAGACTGCTTCGAAATATGCTTCGAAGCCCTCTCGCCGACCCGGATTATTCCAAGTATGAGCAATTTCAAACCCTATTTGGGCGTTTAATTGGGGCATTTCCGACCGTGCTGCCGCATGAGCTTATTTGGGTACTAACTGCACTCGGCATTATGTGGCGAGTTGGTAAGACCGCGAAGATTTGTATGCTTGAAATAGGAAATAAAACAGTTTGGACAAAATGAACTGAGGCTTCAGTGGAAACCTTTGAGGAGGCTCGTCTTGGCGAGGTATTGACTCCCGATCTCAAGTGATTCACCTTATAAGGAGTTATGTGAGTCATCCTGTAACTCTCGCCTCGAATTCATATCTTCTCGCACAAAGTATCAAAATTCTGATTTGTATCTCTTGCACGTCCCTCCGCTCGGAGAGAAAAACAAGTCCCTCTATCGAGCATCGTCTCTCTTAAAGGCATTTGTGATTGATAAGAAATCACTGAAAACCTAAAATGCTCGTGACATGCTGGGAGTAATTGGATGGGTGACGTCATCGACAATGACTCCGCCCCTGGCAGCTGATTGGTTGATGGGCGGGGCCAAGACCTTCTCGGAGATGCCCCCGAACTTGCGAGCAACAAGGGTTCGATCCTTGACAGAATTTCAAGTAAAATGGGAATCCTTGTCCTTCTCCTAGGATATGGTGCTACAGTAGGTATTATCCCTTTGATCAAACTGTCACTCAAAGCCTTTTCGTTCTATGGCGGAAACCGGTGGTCCTTATATCCGGGAGGCCTGAGAGCAATGCCTGCAGAGCTTAGAAGTTCAGTAATAACTCGTATTGCCTTCTAGCCCGGAGCGCTGAGATGAGATGCTGGCGGTGGGGAAGATGTCAGGCTCAGCATCCTCAGTAGCGTGAACTAGCTGACCACATGTGTGCACTCCGGGCGTCATTTCAAGCAACGGCAAAGCTCACAATGAAACAGCCTCGTTGCAAAATGCAGTGAACCGTGATCGTCCCGGGAATAGATATTCGGGTAAATGCAAATGCAGCCGATGGAGGCAAAGGCGGTGTCCCAGTGCGCGAGAGTGTGAAAAACGTTGTGGCTCTTGGCACGGACGCCAACACGTACACAGTGATATCGTGACGCCTTTTGGGGATCTGGCACTGCTGGCCGCTGATCGCCACGCCCGCCAGCGGATCTGGAGCAGGAGGAGAGAAAAAATGGGAGCGATAATGAGAGTAGAAAGAAATGGTCAGATTCGGTGAAGTTATACATATCGCCTCGGGGAAGGTGAGGTAGCGACTACCTCTTGAAGGAAGGAGGAGAAAGAAAAGCAAGAAGGAGAAGGGAAGAAGTAATGGAGCCAGTGGAGGGAGATTGGAGTGGGGAAGGGAAGCAAACTAAGGAACGGAGAAAGAGAGGGGAGGAGAGCAGAGGAACAGAGAGAAAGATTCTCATTTGCTATTCTTGTGGCGTTGCCCTCGCCGATTCACCAGGTGCGGCGCGGGGGCCTAACCACGTGTGGCCTGGTGACGCGAGACGGTGGTGATCACTGTACAGATGATGGTGTTTGACCGTCAGGATGGTGACCAGCTTAGGAAAGGGAAGCGAGAGGCGCGGCAAGGGCGTGTGCTGAGAAGAAAAAGACAAGCAAGTGGTGAATTCCTGCGGTGTTGTTATCTTTGATGATAATAGCGAGCCGGAGGGATGAGATATCGAGTTCTAATCAAAATGGTAAAAAGAACAAGAAGACTATCCAAGAGAGATCAAAGAGAAACAATGACAACAATAAGAACAGGTGTCTGCCAGTGCTAGTGGTGATAGTGAACTTGTCATAGTACGAGGATGTGGGCAGGTGTGACAGCAAGGATAAAATTCAGCTGGCGAAGTGTGCTGCCAGATGGTGAACGGTGACAAAGGGTGTAATATTTGCACCTTGGGCTGTACGCTTACCGGGTTTCGACTTGCATTCATTTGCATATATAAACGTACATGGTAGAGACGGATACAGATGCAGAAAAATGTCTGTGACCGTACTTACATCCATTTCCGTTTGTGTCTGCCCCTATATATATTCGTCTAACTATTTCTTTATCTAGCTGTCTAATTATCAAATCCCCAATATACATATATATAAATATATAAATTTTAAAATTAAAATATAAAATTTTAATATATAATATATATATATTTTATATATTTTATTTTATATATATATATATATATATATATTAAAAATATATAATATATTATATATTTTTTTTAAAATTATATTTTTAAAATTATATATAACTTTTACACGAAATGCATATTTGTATATCTGTGTATGTATTTTATATAATTAAAATTATTATAAAAATTAATATTATATTAATTATAATGGTATATATACTTTAACCTTTTTTATCTCTATTCAATTTAAATTATTTTAAAGTATAAATAAATATATAATATATATAATAAATATTATAATATATAATTAAATAAAATTAAAAATTTTAAATATATCTATTTTTATATAATATATATATATATAAAATATAATATATATTTATATAAAATATATAATAACCATACACAATATACCCATATATGCAGCGTTTTTGTTAAATATACATATATATAAAATTATTTTAGATACTATATATATAAAAATTAATTTATATATAAATAAAATATAAAATTATATATAAAAATCTATTATATAAATATTTTAAATATATAAAACAAAATACACATATATAAAATGCTGCATGTATATATATTATATATATAATATATTATTTATAATATATAATATAAAAATTTTATATGTTATATATTTTAATATATATATTATATAAAATTTTATATATATGTGTGTGTGGGGTATGTGTGGGGTGTGTGTGTTTTTTTTTGTGTGTGGGTGTTGTGGGGGTATGCGGGGTTTTATGTGTGGGTGTGTATGTGTGTGTGTGTGTGGTGTTTTGTGTGGGGTATACTTTAAAAACCCATTAATATATAATTTTAATAATAATATATAATAATATATAAAATTAAGTATAAAATATATATATATATATACAATATAAAAAAATATATATAATATATATATATATATTTTATATATATATGGGCAATGTATAAAAAATATATAATAAAATATATATTAATATATAAATTATAATCTATTTTGTACATATGTTATTATAATTATAATTTGTATATATATATTATATAATATAAATATATATTGTATATAGAATAATATATATTAATATATATATATATATATATATTTTATTTTGTATTGTGTGTGGTGTTTGTGGGTGTGTGTGTGTGTGTGTTTTGTATATTATATTATAATAATATTAATAATATTTAATATATTATTAATAATAATATATTATATACACACATATATATTATTGTTGTGTGTGTGTTTCTGTGTTGTGTTGTGTTTTTGTGTGTGTGTTTTGTGTTTGAGGTGTGTGTGGGGGTTTTTGTGGGGTGTGTGTGTTGTGTGTGGTGTGTGGGGTGTGGGGTTGTGTGGGGGTCGGGTGTGTGTATATATATATATATATATATATATTTTATAATATCATTATTTATATAGTTATATAAAATTTTATATGTGTTGTGTGTGTGTGTGTGGGGTATGTGTGTGTGTGTTGTGTGTGTGAGTGGGGTGTGTGGTGTGTGGGTGTGTGTGTGTGTGTTTGTTTGTGTGTATGTATCTATATATATATGAATTAAAATCTGTGTCCACACACAAACAACAACCCCCAAAACACACACACCCACACACACCCACACACACACACTTTATATATATTTTAAAATATTAATATTATATTAATATATACATATATATATTAAATTTTATAAAATATATTTATTATTTTTAACATTTATATGTATATTTTTAATATATTTTATGTGTGCAAAACACACATACACACACGCCCCCACCCCAAAACACACACACACACACACACACCCACACAACACACAACACCCCACACACACACAACACAATATTATATTTATATTATATATATATATATATATATATATATATATATATATATATAAAAAAGGGTGTGTGTGTTGTGTGTGTGTGTGGGTTTGTTTTGTGTGTGGGTGTGTGTGTGGGGGTTGTGTGTGTGTGTGGGGTTGGGGGTGTTTTGTGTGTGTGAGTACCCAGATGTAATATAAATATATATATTAATATATAAAATATATATATATTTTAAAATATATATAGTAAATACTGGGGGATTGTGTGTGTTGTGTGTTTGTACCCCAAATGTACTTCATATATTTTAAGATACACCACACACCCCAATCAACACACAAACAAAACACACACACCCACACACACACACCCACATACACACACACCCTTCCACACACCACACACACCCCAAAAACACACACAAAACACACCCCAACACACACACCCACCCCCACATATATTTTATATATATAATATTATATAAAATATATATATATAATATATAATATATATAATATGCACAGTTTATAAAAATATATATATAGATATTATTATAAAAATTTATATATTTTAAAATTTTATATATATATTTATATGTACTATATATATATTATAATAATATATATAAAAGGGATATATATATATATATATATAATATAAACAAAACGCACACACCACACACACACACACACACACACACACATACACACACACACACACACACACACACACACACACACATATATATATATATATATATATTATATATAATATATATATATATATATATATATATATGCATATTATATATATAAAATATATATATATATATATATATATATCATACATATATATATATATATATATATATATATATATATATATATATATATATATATATATATATATACATGTCTCTATTTAAAACATTTATCAATATATGTTTATATCTGGATTAATATCGTGCATCACTCTTTCCATTTATCTATATAGCTTTTTATCTATCTATCTATCTATCTATCTATACATATACTTAATTTCATATATATATATATATATATATATATATATATATATATATATATATATGTATATATATGTATATATGTATATAATATATATATATATATATATATATATATATATATAATATATATATATATATATATATATTATATATGGGGCTGCGGTGGCCGAGTGGTTAGATCATCGGACTCAAGACTGTCACGGCGGCAATCTGAGTTCGAGGGTTCGAGTCACCGGCCGGCGCGTTGTTTCCTTGGCCAAGGAACTTCACCTCGATAGCCTACCTAGAAACGACATATCGTCTTGAGAAGTCGATCGCATGTGTAGTAGGGGAGTCACCGCCGTGGCACAAACCGCGGTTGATAGAAAGGGCATCTAATCAGACAAGGGTGGCACTGCCATATAACCTCTCAGTAATGAATCGAGAGAGGCCTATGTCCTGCAGTGAAATGAATGGCTGTTTAAAAAAATATATATATATACACACAATTATATATATATATATATATATATACATATATATATATATATATATATATATATATATATATATATATAATATATGTGTGTGTGTGTGTGTGTGTGTGTGTGTGTGTGTGTGTGTGTGTGTGTGTGTGTGTTTGTGTGTGTGTGTGTGTGTACATATATATGTGTCTATTTATATATGCATATATATATATATTATATATATATATATGTATATATATATTTATATATATCTATATTATATATATATATATATATATATATATATATATATATATATATATAATACTAATAATATATATATAATATATATATATATATATATTATATATATTTATATACTATATTATATTTTATATTTTATTTTATATTTTTTTTTTATATTTTTTTTATAATATAATTTATATTATATCTTATATATATATTATATATATATATATTATATAATATATATATATATGTGTGTGTGTGTGTGTGTGTGTGTGTGTGTGTGTGTGTGTGTGTGTGTGTTTTGTTTTTGTGTACATATATATGTTCTATTTAATATATGCATATATATAATATATATAATATATAATTTAAAATTATATATATATATATTATATATAATATAAAATATATTATATATATATTTTATATATATAATATATAGCACAACTCATTTTACATATTACATATATATATATTATATTATATACTATATATATATTATATATATATATATATATATATATATATATATATATTTATATATGTATTATTTCAATTTTATATATATATATATATTAAAATTTTTATATATATATTTATATTTTATATTATATCCCCAATAAAATAAAATATTATATATAATTATATATATTATAAAATATCTATATATATTTATATATATATATATTATAATAATTGTAATGTAATTTATATATTTGAATATATATGTATGTGCGTATGCATACATGCATGCATACATGTCTTTGCTCATATCTGTCAAGCATTTATGCCCAGTAAATCCCTTTTGTTCAAATGACATTTTTCTTTCGCAAAAAAACTTTGCTCTGGTGAACGAAAGGGAGATTTTCGAGAGGATTTCTTCACTGGATACACACATCCCTTTCCCACAACTTCTCGCCCCTTTTTTTATTTCTTTTGCTCCCTTTTACCCAAAGGGTTTTTCAATTTTTTTTTTGCTTTGTGCGCTTTGAAACTTTTAACACTAATATATAGAAAAAAATCTTTCATCTATTGCGAAATCCTTTTAGCATTCTTTTGGAAAGGAGCCCTTGTGCCCCCCTTTTTCATTCTGTAATTGCTTTGCCGATATCTCTCGACCCTATCTGGGACTCTATAGATCACCAAAAAAAAATTGAAGGGCCCCCGCAGCATCAAAGGACCATCTTGTTCCTTGCCACAACACTGCAACTTCTACCAAAGAACGAAACCCAAAAACCAATCCTGCGAAACACTGCCTTAACTCCACGTTCCCCTCCCCCCAGCCCTTCGGCCCCTACTCCTTCTCGCGCTCACCGCTCCCCCGGGGCAGCCACCGCCAAAGATCACGACCATCACGATTATTTTTTTAACTCGGTCCCAGTGAGCGTGCATGCTGAAGGAACCTACGGTTTCAAAAGCCAATGCAGTGCAAACGGTTCGTTTTTGGGCCCCACACACGGATCGCTTGTTCATCGTTGCGGCAAAGTGTGCTAGAAGAGGAAAAAGAGAGATAATATAATTTCTTATTCTTACTATTGTCTTTTTATCACTATATTATTGATATCTCATTATCTTGTTCTTGTTATTACTATTATTGTTACTTATTATATTATTATATTTTATTATTATTATTATAATCTATTATACTATATAATAATATTTTATTTTATTAGATTATTTATTATATTATTATTAGTTATTGATTACATCATATATCCATCATAAATCATCATATATAATTAGTTACTATATTATTCTACCCTTATATTTATCATTATATGTTTTGTTAGTTCTTATACTATAATATTACTTATATATTATATTATATATATATATATATATATATATATATATTATATATATATATATATAATATATATATATATATTATATCATGATATATATATATATATTATATATATTATAATATATATATTATATATATATTATATGATTGTTGTGTTTTTTATATAGTATATGTATTTTGTGTGTTGTTGGGTGTTGTGTAGTTTGTAGTGGTATGGTTGTGTTTTGAATAGTGGTGGATGGTTGTATGTAGTTATTTGTTGATATTGTGTATGCCTGATTGTTGTGTGGTGTGGTGTATGGTTATGGTGATTGATGTTGTACGTTATTGTTTGTGTGTTTGTGATTGTGTGGTTGTTGTTGTGTTGTGTTTTTATTTGTTGTTATACTTGTGTGTGGGATTAATAGTGCTGTCTGCGATATATAATAGATATTTATATGTATTATTTTTTGTATGTATGTGTATTATAGTTTTTTTAGAATTTATATGAATTAATATATATATTTGTGAATAATATAATCCTACTATATAATATATATATTATTATATAAAATTTATATATAATATATATTTTTTATATATATATATTATTAATATTATTTATATTATTATTATATTATATTAATATATAATTATTATATTTTATAAAGAATTATATTATATATAAAACTATATACACTACTTTATATTCAAATTTCATTAATTTTTCTATTTAAAATATTTTTTAAATTAAATTTTTTAATACTTTTTCATAATTTACTTATATAAATAATTTTTTTCTTTCCCCAAATTTTCCCCAAATTTTTTCCCCTTTTTTTTCCTTTCCCTTTATTTTTTTTTAAAAATTTTTAATTTTAAAAATTTTTAAAAAAACCTTTCACCTGCGGGCCCTTTTTTTGGGGACCTTTGGGTTTAATTTTTTCTTCCAAAAATTTGGTTTGGGGGAA
>NC_051391.1:3983247-3996542 GCF_015228065.2 Penaeus monodon | reverse complement strand
TTTTTTTTTTTTCACTAATTTCTATTTCCTTCTCTCTCTCCCCCCCCCCTTTTTCAACAGGAAGCTGGCGGGGTTCCCCCGAGGTTAGAAATCATGACCTGATAGAAAATGATGATTAACGAACTCGACCGCAAAAATGCTGGATGTTAGAGAATAAATGAGCGGGGAACGGAGCACCTCATGATGTTAATGACTCTGAGGTCTGTGTATGTACTGTTTTTTAGGTGCGTGTGTTGACTTGTTTGTCTCTCGTCCTTTTTTTCTACTTGTGTTTTGTAGGGAATTAGTGTGCCTTGATGATTTGCAGGGTCTTTTAATATGTAGTTATCAAGAACAAAAATAATGAATTTGATTTTCACTTAACCTATAGACCAATTAATATTGGAAGTTCATTAAGCTCACATGATCGGCAGAACAATACGTAAATAAACCAAATACTTGACGTGTATTTCAGTGGCCAAACACGAGTGCATTCTGGTGTTTGTTATAGTAACCTGCAATAAATGAATTAGCAGATTATGCTATGACTAAGAGATTATGGATATGAGCTGCTAATTGAAGTAGAGAGATTGGATGCACTGCGGACCCGGTCCCTCTGAGGCTGCGAGGAGGCGAAGGCTGACAAGGGAAACCGAGCCAAAGTAGGCAGCTAGCTTTGGTAACACGACCTTTGCTGCCATCCGTTGCGTATACAGAAGCTGTGTTACTTCTTGAGAAAAAACTTTTATTTCATTACCAAGCCCACTATATATATATATATATATATATTAATATATATATATAGTATTTGTGTTGTGTGTGGTGTGTGTGGTGTGTGGGGTTGTGGGGTGTGGTGTGCGTGCGTGTGCGTGTGCGTGTGCGTGTGCGTGTGCGTGTGCGTGTGCGTGTGTGTATGTGTATGTGTATGTGTAAGTGTATGTGTATGTGTGTGTGTAAGTGTAAGTGTCAGAATACGAAGTGGAGGAAAAATAAGGGAAAGCGAAGAAGGAAGGAGGAAAGTCCATTAAAGGAAGAAAAGGAAGAGGAAGAATTGGAAAAGAAATATGTAGAGTTTTTTCACTGTAGCTGCAAATGTCTCAAGGTGATGCAGTTGATATTGATCTCTCTTTTTTTATCAGATATGAGGAACAGCTCTTGCACTTCAAAGCCCTTGCTTCCTGATATTAGAACGAAATATCAGTCATCACTTTCCATTATGACCAGCGTCACCCAATCTATAACGAAAAAGGGATAATGCTAACAACAGTCAAAAGGAAACAAAGAAATGATGAAACAAATGATAATGATCATGATAATAATTATGATTATAAGAATATTGATGATACTAATGATCATAATAATAGTTATAATATTGATGATTACCATGATTACTATTATGAAGATGATCATGACAATACTAATGATATTGATGGTTATAAGAATAAAGAGTCACCGGCAGGCGCGTTGGTCCCTTGGGCAAGGAACTTTACCTCGATTCCCTACTTGTCTGTGTATGTCTGTCTATATGTGTCAAGTGAAATTTAGAATTGCACTTGCTATATATCTCTTTATCAACTTCCTATAAATTACTTCAATCTTAAATGAAAGAACCTACAGACACATGGAAGAACAAAATATTTTTCCCAACGAATAAAAAGGGTGTTGCAGAGGATAATACGGATGTAAAGATCACCTGGTCATAAATAAAATGATTCTCGAAAATGCTCACACTAAACACAGACATCTAAGTACTGCTTGGATCGACTATAAAAAAGCCTTTGACAGTGTCCCACACTCTTGGATCTTAAAATCCTTAGAAATTCTCAAAGTCTCTCCTGTTTTAATCAACTTTCTTCGAAACAGCATGACATTATGGGAGACAAATCTTACTCTCAGCCACGTAAACGGTATCCTTATTTGAAACAACATGCGAATCAGATGCGGAATCTTCCAGGGGTGACTCTTTTTCCCCTCTTTTTTCTGTATGGCACTTATCCCACTCTCCCAGCATCTTAACAACACAGGGTATGAATATAAGATCATGCACAAGAAGATCAATCATCTTTTCTATATGGATGACTTGAAACTTTACGTTCAGAATGATAATGAATTAGAAAGGTTGCTGAAAACTGTAAAAGATTTCAGTGATGACATAGGTATGAAGTTTGGTCTCGATAAGTGTACTAAAGCAACTTTTAAGCAAGGAAAACTAGTGACATCTGACAATATAAAGTTAAGTATTGATACTGTAATAAAGGAATTAGATCAGGAAGAAACCTATAAAATATCTAGGAGAAAACGAAGGAAATGGAATACAACAATCGTAGATGAAGAAAAAAATATGTACAGAAATGCATCCAAAGAGTAAGGTCAATCCTGAAAACAGAATTAAACTCGAAGAACAAACTAACAGCAATCAACACTCTCGCAATACCTGTGGTTACATATAGTTTTAACGTGATAGACTGGAATTTAAGTGAACTCAAACAAATTGACACCAAAATTAGGAAGCAATTGACATGCAACAGAATGTATCACCCTAAATCAGATGTAGACCGTCTGTACGTCCCTAGAAGGGGGATGATGCAGTTGGAATTATCGTACAAAACAACAACGATTGGTCTTTTGCAATACTTAGATCTAACCAACGATTGGATGCTTCAATTAGTTAGAGTACATGAAAACTCCAAAAGGTCACACTCAATAGTAAAGGAATCAAATAAATTTTCTCAGGAATTAGGTATTGAGAGCAAAAACATCGAACATATGTTGCCAACATTGGCTGCTAAACATAAAAAACAAAAAGCGAAGAAGGTCGGACATGACATGAAAAGCCTCTCCACGGACAGTTTGCAACTCGAAGCTAAACACACTGATGTAGATGAAACTGCGACCCATCAGTGGCTTAGAAGCTCTGGACTTAAAGGGGAAACAGAGGGTTTTATTCTCGCAGCCCAAGATCAAAGTTTGTTCCAAAAACTATAAAGTAACATCTTGCACAATGGACTAAACCCAAAGTGTGGGTTTTGTAAAAGAAAAGGGTTTGGGAGACGATTGATCCCCTTTGTTTTGGTTGCTCAATTTTAAAACACCGAATGAGTAAAAAAATGGGGACAGGGACGAGTGGCGGGTTTCCCTGCATGGAAGATCTGCAAACATTTTTCTATCAAATGCAAGAAAAAATGGTCAAACCCATCCAGAGCCATTTAAATGAAGTCAAAGAGGTTTTACATTTGGGAAATTTTTCCCAATTTCACCCCCACATCTTTACTATACAAGCAAATCTTTCCAGATATCGTCATAAAGGACAAGAAAACCCAACACTTGCCTTTTTATATATTGAGCACCCCTTCAGACAAAAAAACGTCCTAACGAAAGTTTTTGAGAAGATATAAAAGATCACCCCCAAAAACCGGTATGTCATGTTTGGGGCACCCCGTGGCCCTTTCCCCACCATCCTTCGCCACAAACTCGATTTTAAAATTCTTAGTTTTTTCTTTTCACTTGTACCATCGACACCCCGAAATATTTTTGTTTTGTCGTCGGGCTTGTTTTGGGTTTCCCTTTTCCCTTTTCCTACACCATCCCGGGTCAGAAAGTTTTTCTCAATACTTTTATTTCCATTACAGGACCAAAAAAATTTTAAAATTTCCCTTTCCTTGTTAAAAGACGCCACGGGCAGATATAAAAGTAAAAAGACATGGAAATAAGGTGGGAAAAGATTTTTGGCAAAAAAAACCCAAAAATTTTCCCCTTTTTTTATTAGAGCTTTTGGCCCTTAAAAAGGGAAAGGTGCGGATAAGTTTTTGAAAAAATTTACCGGAAACCCAAAAAATTAGAAGGATTTCCAAAAATAGTTAAAACAGCACAGCGCATGTTCTCAGAAGAGCCAAATTTATCTAAAGGGTTTTTTGCATGTTTTTGTTGAGGTTCCTTTCCCTCAAATTTCAATCACCCTAGTCGCTGGTAGTGGCTCGGTTTTTGGTTTTTAAATTTGGCGGGATTTTAAGGGAAAACCCTTTTGCATAAAAAAAAAAAAAATAATAATAATAGTAAGAGAAATAGTAACAATAATACCCCCGGGAACCCAAGATTATAATAACAATGATAACAATGGGAATGAAAACCCAATTTGATAATAATAATAATAAAAATAATGGTAATAACAATTCTGCTTTCCTAATAATAAAAAATAAATTTTAAAAAATTTATTAATGATGGGAAAAATAAAATAATAACAAAATGTGATAATAAAAAACGATAAGAAAATATTAATGATAATTAAAAAAAATAATAATAAAAAATAATAATAAAATAATAAAAAAGCGCGTGTGGGGCCCCGGCGTGATTACAAAATTTTTAGGTAAATAAAACCTTTGATACGGAAATTGGGTGGTATCGTAGAGGGATGGGGGGTTTTGGGAAAAGCCCAAAACAATGATTCCCTTAAAAAACTACTCCCTGGGAGGGACACTGCTGGGCCCCCCCAGTAAAAGCCCTTAGTAGGTTTACGGGCCCGCAAGTGGAAACGTCAAAACACCGTGCCCGGGGGGGGACCTGGAAATCCCAGTTGGTTTTTGGCGCGGGAAAATCCAGCTTTGGGCAATGGGCTAAAATGTATCCTGCCTCAAAGTGAGAGTAGGAAGTGGGTGATAAAAGGGTTTCGCCCTTTCACACGGTTTAAAAAAGGGGGCGCACCCTCCAGGGCGAAAAAAGTCTAACTCTTCCATTATAAAAAATCCCCCAAAGGTTTACAGGACTCATAGTCCCCCACCCTGGCCCTGGGGTTTTCACCCAACCCTTGTACTAACAATAAAAAAAAAAAAAGAAAAAAAGATTTAAAAGGACAAGGGAAAAGAGTATAATGGGGGCAATTTTACTGTTTTTGTTTACACACTGGAGCCTGCTGAAGAAGTGATATTTCTGGGGTTCCATTGCCTCAAACTTAAATTTCACCCTAGGTCGGGGGTTGGTGATTTGGGTGTTTGTTTTTAATTAGCAAAATTAAAAAAAATTAAAATAATAATAAAAATTTAAATTATTATATTTATTTTATTTGAAAAAAAATAAATAAAAAATAATAAAAATTAATAATGCCCAAAAACCCATAATAAATACTACTACTACTACTACTGCTGCTGCCATTTGCTACAATTTAATAATGATAAATAAGAAAATAAAAAAAAGTAATAATAAAGAAAAAAAGTAAAAAAACAATAAAAAATATCATAAAAATATCAAAAAGAATAATAACTGTTTTTAAAATAAAAGGGAAAGAATAATAAAGAAAAAGGTAATAATAATTTTAAATTTAATAATGATAAAAAAAAAACCCAACAATAAAAAAACCCCAATATAATGTTTATGGGTTAAGATAAAAAAAAAATAAAAATGAAATGGTAAAGATAATAAAAAATGTAAAAAATTTAATGAAAAAGGGTAATAAAAATAGTAATAAACTGATAATGAAAAAATAATAATAATTTTAATAACAAAAATAAGGGAAGAAATGTTTATAATGATAACAATGAAAACAATGAGTTTATGATGATATTTAAAAATTGAATACTAACAACAACAAAAACAAGAACAACAAACAAACAATACAATTTACTGTTTACTACTATTTAATACAAAAATAAAAAAATGATTAAAATTTAATTTTTGATAATAATAAAAATGATAATAAATAATTATAATAATGTTTAATGAAATAAGATTAATAAAAAAGGGAAAATGATTTTGATAATACAAAAAAAAAAACAGTAATAATATAAAAAAATAAACAAAATTTTAGTCACAACAATAATAATAAAATTTGGTAATGAAAATAAAAATGAGATTTAATTGCCCTAATGATTTTTATTGTAATAATATTAATAAGGATAATAAAAAAACAACAAAA
Source organism: Penaeus monodon (assembly GCF_015228065.2). Lineage (NCBI taxonomy): Eukaryota > Metazoa > Arthropoda > Malacostraca > Decapoda > Penaeidae > Penaeus > Penaeus monodon. The sequence goes on along the minus strand of NC_051391.1, from coordinate 3,990,658 downwards.
ACCCAACAAAAAATAATAATAATAAAAAATAAAATAAAAATTTAAAAAAATTAAAAAATAATAATAAAAATAAAAATTTAAATAATAATAATAATAATAATAATAATGGAAAAATTTAATAATAATAATAAAAAATAAAAAAAACGTAAAAAAAATGATAATAATAACAGAAATCAAAGAAGTAGTAGTAGTAGTAATAATATACATAATTATAATAATTATAACAATAGTAATAATAATAATAGTACCAATGATAATAATAATAATAATAATAATAATAATAATAATAATAATAATAATAATAATAATAATAATAATAATAATAATAATGAAAACAGTAAAAAGAATCCCCCCCAAAAACAATATTGATAATAAAAAAAATTTAATTTATTTTTTTAAAATTAATACTACCCGGACATTTTTAAAGGGATAACAGCAAAATAATAATGAAAATACTTTACTCTGTAATAATATAAAAAACCCAATAATAATAAAAAACAATGTTTAATAATAAAAAAAAAAATTTAAATTTAAGATGAAAACGTTTGTTGATGGCAATACAAATGATTATAATAATGATAAAACGACAAAATTTAAATTAATGATAATGGGAAAGAATAGAAAGAAGAACAACGGGAAAAACAAAAAATTTAATAACAAAAAAAAATAAAAATGGGTAAAGGGGATGATAGTGATAAGGGATGATGAAAAATGGTAAAAATATAAAATATTTTAAAAATTTTTATATATATATATATAGATATATATATATATATATATATAAAAGGCATAAAAATTACACCCCAAAACACACTATATATATAAAATTAAAATATTATATAAAATATAATTAATATATATATTAAAATATAATATATAAAAAAAAATATCAAATTAATATATAAAAAAAACAAAAAAAAAATTAAAAATAGAATGGTGATGATAGTGATAATGATATAAAAAATGGTAATAAAATATATAAATAATATATATATATAAAAATATAATAAATTTTATATTTTATATTTTTATATACTTTTTTTTTTTTTTTTTTTTTTTTTTTTTTTTTTTTTTTTTTAAACACCCTTTCTTCCACTGCGGGGACATCAGCCTCTCCAATTCAATACTGAGAGGTTATATATGGCAGTGCCCCCCCTTGCCTTTGGATCCCCTTTCCCTAATAAACCCGGGGTTTTGTGCCAGGGGCGGGGGGATTCCCCTACGACACTTGTTTTTGGGATTTCTCAAGGCGATTTTTGTCGTTTTCTAGGAGGGCAATCGAGGGTGACTTTCCCTTTCCCCAAGGGGAAAAAACCCCGCCCCGGCCGGTGACTCAAACCCCTCAACTAAAGATTGCTGCCGGACAGTCTGAGTCCGAGGGCTCAACCGTTTCCGGCCACCACGGCCAAATATATTATATATATATATATATATAATATATATATATATTATAAATATATATATTAAACATAATATTTACTTATTTATACACAAACATATATAAAAGTAAAAATATAATATAAAAGATTGTAGTAATATATATAAAATTTTAATAAAATTTTAAAATAAATATAATAATAAAACCATATATATATAATATATATATAATATATAATAAATAAAATATATATATATATAAAAAAAAATAATACCATATATATAAATAATATATATAAATATATATATATTTTTTATTTTTTTTTATTTATACACACCCCTATATATATTATATGTTATATTAATATATATTAATTATATTTTTATAAATAAAAATATATATATATATTATATACACATAAAAAATATATATATACATATATATTATATATATATTTAATATATAATATATAATAATATATATATATTCATACATATTTTTTTATTTACACACCCACACACAAATAAAATTTTGTAATATATATTATAAAATTTTATATATATATATAAAATATATTATATTTTATTATATATATAATAATATAATTATAATTAAAATTATATATATATATATAATTTTAATATAAAAATATATATAGGGAAGGTGTTTTGTGTGGGGGACCACTTTAACCTCGGCGGTGATTTCCCCTTACAACACCTGAAATTTGTTTTGTTTAACGGGAGTTTTCTTTTTCTCCCCGTGGATCATGTTTTCGAACCAGCGCTCTACCATTGGAAAACCGGGCAGACACACCACACACACACACACACACACAAAAATTTATACATTTTACATATATTATATATTAAAATTAAAATATATATAATATATATATTTTAATATAATTACACAACACCAAACAACACACAAAACACCACATATATATATATTATATATTATATTATTTATATAATATATTTTTATATATATATTAATATATATAAAATTTTTTATATATACACATAAATAAATGAATATTTTAAAAGTTTATATAAAATATAAAATTTTAAAATATAATATATATTAAATATATATATATATATTTTATATATATAATATTATTTTATATAACTTTAAAATAATATATACATACAAAATATATATATTATTATATATATTTTAATTTTTAAAAAAAATGTGTTTTAAGGGAATTTTATATAAAAAATAAAAAATATATATATATAATATATATATATTATACATTTTTAAATATATATAAAATATATATATATATATATATATAAATACAATGATAAAATGGGTAAAATATTTTATACAGACAGAGAGAAAAATATAAGGTGAGAAAAAAGAAGAGAATCTGTTTTTCTGTAAGTTTTAAAAAGGGCATTTGTGAAAAGCGGATTTTTTTCCTGTTTTTTACGTTGTTTGTGGTTCGTTCTTCCTCGCAGAAAATAAAACGAATTTTCCCCCAACCAGGTCGTTACGAGTTTTTCTTTCATCCTTTCCCAGCGTGAAGCCTGTCGTCAGTTCCCCTCCAGATTTTACGGAAAAGAGAGAGAGGAGGGGAAAGAAGCGCCGCTGAGAGGAGAGACGCCCTGAAAACCCCCCTTTCCCCCAAAATCCCTTTTCGTTTTCTCCCAATAGTATTTTTAACACGGTTTCTTTTACAAAGTCTCTCCGTCCTCTCTAATTTTTTTATGCTTTTTTCACCTGGGTATTGTCAATAATATTTTTATGATCAGTTACCAAAAAACGATATTACAATGTCTTTTCGAGTTGCTGGCCCTTTACCGCAGGCCGTACGTGCGTGTGCTTAAGGGAAGGGCGTTCCAAATACACCAAATAGAACGTTTTGTTAACATTTCTTTAAAAAACCATCGTCGTTTTGGTGATGAAGCTTTTCCAAATCTCTTTAAACTCTTCTTAAACTTCCCCACTCCCTCTTTTTATTTAATGTATACAATATCTACCTTTCCCTTTTTCCCCGTCCCCGCCTTGTCCTCTCTCGTCGTCACTCTCCAACGTTGCAGTAAGCTTCCTCGCTTGTCTTTGCATTTCCCCGCGTTCTCCGGTTTTTATTCGCCATCATCGTATTGTTGCGTCATCTTTACTACTCCCCTCCCGCCTTCTGGGGCATGGGGGATGCAGTAAAAAAGAAAAAAAAAAACTCAAAGGGAAATTTTTTCATTTCATGTAAATTAACGGCCGAAAAAAAAAACCAAGAGATAAAAACCAATTTTAAATCCAGGACTCGACGAAGATATTCCAATATCAAGGAAAACCCTTTTAAAAGCAATGTGGGGGGTTCAAACAAGCTTCTGGGGGGCCGCAAAAAACTTGTTTCCGCGTCCCGCTACGTCCCGAGGAAAAGAAAGGCGGGGGGTTTTTGCACCCCATAGTATGTGTTTTTTGGTGCATTTTGATCTCGTTTGAAGGCTTGGGCCCCCTTTCCCTTGGGCACGCTCTCTTGAGGCCATGCCCGTGCTGACACTTTCAAAGAACATAAACATTTACAAAACGAGGGAAAAAAATTGGGAAAAATGTAATTGGGGTGGTATCTGTCTTAGAAACAGCAAGACAAAAGAATTTTTAGGTCCTATTTTTCTCTGCCAAAATCAACTCTTGGTAAAAGATGGTCATTGGTTTATACTTTTCATTGGTAGGGTTTATTTTATTTGTAAAAGAATTTTTCGGGTCACAACAATACAAGAAAAAAAAGTTTTTTGTTTCTTTTTAGGGAAAAAACCGTTTTATAAAAACCCAAAACTAGATCGTTACGTGGAGCTCTATTTCCACCGGTCCCCGTTCGCCACGCAGCGCTCGATTTTTCATTGGGGTCATGAAAAAGGCCCAAAAAACAAAAGTGTAGGACAGATTACATTACAAAAAACAAACATGTAGGGCTTTCGTTTAAAAAAACAAATCGAGTAAACTTGCCAAAAAATAATTCATGTGAACAAACAAAAAAAAAATGTAAAAATATTTTTAAACACAACAGCAATAAAAAAGTACAAGAACACCCCAGAAAGGCTGTGGTGGTCAGAACACCAAAAACTATCGAAAACCCTCTTACCACCAAAAACAAAAAATTGGCAGAGGCGGGAAAGGGGATATAAAGAAAAATACGAATGTTAGGATAAAAAAGAAATAAAAAATAAAAAATAATAATGAATAATGATGGGGACAGACAAAGGTCAGAATACCAAATAGAAACGGGGGGAGCCCTAAACCCCAAAAGCTAAAAAAATAAATTTATATATGATTAAAAAAAAAAATTTTAAAAAAAATATTAATATATATATATTTTAATATTATAATATATATATATTATATAAAAATAAATATATTTAAAATTTTTTTTTTTTTTTGTTTTTTTTTTTGTATTGTTAATTTTTTTTTTTTATTCATCCATTTTTCTAAGGGAAAGGGGGAAAGAAGATAACGGGGACAATGATGGTTGTAAAACTTAAAAATGTTTTAAATTTTTAAACTATAAAATACAGTTAGAATTAGTACAGCTGTAGTAGTTAATGAAAAAGGTAATAATTATGGGGGCAATGATATTTTTTATTTGTAGTAATAATAATGATATTTAAATAATAAGACGAAAAGAAATAAGGGTGATCCGGGTAATTCATTTTTGTTAGACCAAAATCACTATTTATCATTAATCTTTTAAGGGTTTTATATGGGTTATACTTCCCATTGCCCAAAGTTTTTCTCAAAAATTACCATGTGTCATTCTTATTCTTTCCCCTTTTTAATGTTATAAACTTATCAAAACCCCTTATTTTTTCCTTATTATTTTTCATCATTATTGAATTTTTATTTTTCATCATTTTTTATAATTTTTATTATAAACATTTTGATTTTTTTACCATTGTATTCTTTTAATGATTTATTTTTATTTATATTTACATTATATTATTTAAAACATTTTTTTTTCAGATTTTTTATTATTTTCATCAAACATTTTCATAATTTTTATGTCATCCTCATCTTTATATATTATTGGGGGGTTGTATTTTATTATTATTATTATTATAATTATTTATTATATTATATATATTATTATTATTAAAGGATTATTAACATTAAAATTGGTTTTTCTTTTTTTTCAAAAATTTTTTATTATTATTAATTTTATTATTATTTATATTTTTATTTTTATTATTTTTATTAATTATTATAATCATTTTTATTATACTGTATTATTATTTATTTTTTTTTTATTACATATTTTTAAATTTTCATTATTATTATTATTATCATTATTATTTTTATTATTATTTTTTGTTAATTTTTTATTTTTATTATTTAAAATCATCATTATAAACATCATCTCATCATCATCATCATCATCATCATCATAAACATCATCATAATCATCATCATCATCATCATTATTATCATCATCATTATTGTTGTTGCTGTTGTTCTTGTTATCATTATTATCATCGTTATTATTATAATCATTATTTATTAATTTTATTATTTTTATTATTATTATTATTATTATCATCATTTTATTAGCACCATACTTAGTATTGCTATTATTCTTACCATCATAGTAAATATTATCGTGGTTACCGTAACTTCGTATTTTCATCATCATTAAGTATTTCCATCATAATTAGTATTATCATTATTACTGTTATTATTACTATCATTGTTATAACTACTGGTATCTTTATTATTGTTATTATTACTATCATTGTTATAATTATTGTTATCATTATTATTAATATTATCAACAGCAACATTAATGATAATGATGATAATAATGATAATAATAATAATGATAATAATAATAATGATAATAATGATAATAATTAATAATAATAATAATATTAATAATAATGATAATAATGATAATAATAATAATAATGATAATAATAATAATAATAATAATAATAATAATGATAATAATAATATCATTATTATTATTATTATTATTATATTATTATTATTATTATTATTATTATTATTATCATTATTATTATTATCATTATTATTATTATTATTATTATTATTATTATTATTATTATTATTATCATTATTATCATTATTTCTTCAGTACCGTGATTAGTAATGGCTATCCTTCTTATCACTATAATAAATATTATCATTGTTATCGTAACTATTATTATTTCTGTTAGTAGTAGTATTATCATCATAATTATTATTATCATTATTATTGTATTATCATTGTTATAATTATTGTTATCATATTATTTTTAATATTAACAACGACATTAACGATAATGATAACAATAATAACGATGATAATAATCACAAAATAATAGTAATGACAATAATAATAATAATAATAATAATAATAATAATAATAATAATAATAATAATAATGATAATAATATTAAATGTAATGATAATGATATCAGCAATTATGCTACTACTTCTACTGCTAATAATAATAATAACAATAATAATGATAATATCAATAATTTTACTACTACTACTACTACTACTACTACTACTAATAATAATAATAATAATAATAATAATAACAATAACAATAATGATGATAATGATAGTAATAAGGAAAAAATAATAATGAGGATAATGATGATTATAGTAACAACAACAACAACAGTAATAATAATAATAATGATAATAATAATAATAATAATAATAATAATAATAATAATAATAATAATAATAATAATAATAATAATAATAATAATAACAAAAGTAATAATGATAGTAGTATTAATAGTTACAATAATAATAATAATAATTATAATAATAATGCTAGTAATAATAAAAGGGGGGGAGTGGGGAATGTAAGTAAAAGAAGAGAAGGAAAATAGTAGGAAAGACGAAGAAATGCCAAAGGAAGTATTGCAAGGCATTTCCTTTGTTTCTTTGAAAGCACTAAATCACATAATATAACGAGCTGTAATCATATAAACGAGCAGAACATCATATCGCTCTTTTATATGCAAAAACGGAAAGAAAATGTGCGGACTGCGCAAAACTTAGAATTTAAAA
>NC_051391.1:3965092-3969870 GCF_015228065.2 Penaeus monodon | reverse complement strand
ACCCCCGCCTGACTAAAAGCCTTTTCCCCGGGCTCGGGAATGCCTGGGGGGGGGTTTGGATAGTCCCTTGGCCCCCGCGCTCTAACCTTCGCCCCGGGGGCCCCCGTCTATTTATATAGCAATATTTTATATTTTAAAATTATATAATATAATATATAAATATATATATATTATATATATGGGCCGCGGGGGCCGAATGGTTAGGCGGGGCTCAAGACTGTCACGCGGAAATCTGAGTTCAAAGGGTTTCGAGTCCCGACCGCCGCGTTTTTTTCCCTTGGGCAGGAACTTCACCTCGATTGCCTGCCTACCACTGGGTGGCCAAGCCAGTCATTCTCCCGGGGTAAATAAGATGGTGACTCAAAAAAAAAACACCGGGGGAAAAGGAAATGGAAAAAACCACCGCTCAAAATTCTAAAAAAAAAATCTGGAAGCCCTGTCGTAAAGGCCGGGGTGGCCGAATGGTTAAGCTCGGCTAAAACGTCCGACGCAATCTGTTCGAGGGTTCGGTCACCGACCGGCGTTGTTCCCTTGGAAAGGAAACTTCCCTTGATTGCCTCCCTACCCTGGGGCCAAGCCGCCCAAGTCAGTGCTGGCCCCACCCCGGGAAAATGAGAATAATTACCTAAAAGGTACCACCGGCACTCTCCGTGGAAAGGAAGGGGGGACCCTCCCAGTCCATCCAAAGCTCCAACATAAAACTACAATTAATATCATGCTGTACCACGGCGGCTCGCATCCACCGTTTAAAAAGAAATATATATTTTAAAATATATATATATAATATATATATATAATATATTTATATATTAATATATATATATAATTTACTTATATATTTTATTTTTTTTTTAATATGTTTAATTTATATTTTTTATATTTATATATTTTTTAATTATATATTATATTATATCAACATTTCACCCCCTAATACTATATCTATATATAATATAATATTATATAAATAATTTTTAAATATATTATATATATTTATATATACATAATAAAATATATTATATAATATATAAAAATATATATATATATAATTTTAATATTTGTTTTCATATATATTATATTAATATAATAATAATAATTTATATAAATTTATTTATATAGGGTGTGTGTGTGTGTGTGTGTAGTAGTTATTTTTGTTATTTAGTCGCATGCATCCATGCATGCTACATGTTTTTTGCCCTATCTTAAAGCTTTTGCCCAGTAAATCCCTTTTGTTCAATGACTTTTTTCTTTCGAAAAAAAATTTGCTCGGGTAAACCAAAGGGGATTTTCGAGAGGTTTTCTTCATGGATACCCCCCTTCCCACAACTTTCTCGCCCCTTTTTTATTTCCTTTGGGCTCCCTTCTTACCATTTATCACTTTTTTCTTGTTTTGTGCGTTTAATCTTTTAACACTATATTAGACAAATTCTTTACATCTATTCGAAATCCTTTTAGCATTCTTGGGGGAAGAACCCTTTTTGGTCCCGCCTTTTCTTTCTGGTAATTGCTTTGCCGATATCTCTCGCCCCCTATCTGGACTCTATAATCACCAAAGGAATTGAAGGCCCCCTCCCCCCAAACATCAAAGGCCATTTTTGTTCCTTGCCACAACCTGCAACTTCTACCACGGGCACGACCAAAAACCTCCTGCCGAAACCACTCCCTTAACTCCACTTTCCACTCCCCCCCCCAGCCCTTGGGCCCCCCTACTCCCCTTTTCGCGCTCACCCCCCCCCCCGGGGGAGCCACCCGCCCAAGCTCACGCCCCATCACGTTATTTTTTTTCCCCGGTCCCAGGGGCGGGCACGCGGGAAAGGAACCTACGGGTTTGCAAACCATGAATCCATGGGTTCATTGGGGGCGCCCACACACGCGACGTCTGGTTCATCGTTGCGGCAAAGTGGGCTAAAGAGGAAAAAGAAAAATCTAATTTCTTATTCTTACTATTGTCATTTTTAAATCACACTTTATTGTATCTCATTATCATTGTTCTTGTTATTACGTTATTTTTATATTTTTATTATTATTACTTATTATTACTTTTTATTATTATCATTTTATAATTGTAAAAATAATAATATTAAAATAAAATATAATAATAATAATAAAAATAATATTAAATTAAATTATTATTATTATTATTATTATTATTATTATTTTATTATTATTATCATTATTATCCATCATCATCAACTCTCCATTATTTTATTTTATTTTATTTTTTTGCTATCCCGTTTCATTGTTTCATTATAGTGTTTTTGTTAGTGTTATATTATCATTATATATATATTAATATTAAAATTATTTAAAAATAATATATATAATATATATAATTATTATATATGTGTGTGTGTGTTTGTTTGTGGTGTGTTTTGGGGTGTGTGGTGTGTGTGTGGGGGGTGCGGTGTGTGGTGGGGTTGTGGTGTTGTGTTGTGTGTGTGTATGTGTTGTATGTTGTGTGTATGTTGTGAGGTTTGTGTGTGTTGTGTGGTGTGTGTATGTGTGTGTGTTTGTGTGTGTGTGTGTTGTTTTGTGTGTGTGTGCGTCGGTGTGTGGGTGTTGTGTGTGTGTGTTGTGTGTGTGTGTGTGTGTGTTGTGTGTGTGATCATCTCCATCTCTCACTCATCATCTTGTCTCCTCACTCGTTTGTTATTTTTTTTTTGTTTTTTTTGTTTTTTACTTTGGGCCCTTTTTCACTGCCGTTAGTACTCAGTGACCCCGTCAGAAAGAGGCAGACCGGGGGGAAGAAAGAATTCCCCGGGATTGTGTGATTCTCCCCCAAGGGATTCAGCGGGCGGACGGCCACCACCCCCGGCACCTGCCCACTCATCATTCACCATAATCCCCGCTGCCCCCCACTGTGGCAGTTGATCTCCCTTCCCTCTCGGGCTCCTACTCTTGTTTTCGATCCCCGGCCACGGCGCTTTTTTTCCCCCACTTGGCATTTTTCACTGATTTTTTCAGGGACAGCTTTTTTACTTTTTCGTTACTTTTCATGATTGTTATTTCGTTTTATTTTCCGCTTGCCGCCACTTAACCATCATCACCTCACCCCAAACCAATTCCCTAGACTCACCAAATATCCCCCTTACACCTTCGCGAAGCATTCTACCACAGTGAAAGCAAACGGCTGACGTCCATTAAGGGATAACCCCGTGTAGTTTTGTTTTGCTTTTCCCTTTCATTTTTGGTGAAGTAAAGTAGGGTAAAAGTGGTGTGGAGAAAAATAGGGGGCGAAAAAAAGGATGCATCACTACTACACACATACTTGCGTGTGTGTGTGTGTGTGGGTTTTGTGTGGTGTATGGTGTTGTGTGTTGGGGGTGTGTCTGTGTGGTTTGTTGTGGTGTGGGTGTGTGTTGGTGTGTGTGTGTGTGTGTGTGTGTTTGTGTGTGTAAATATAATGAATAGTATGGGTGTATTATATATTAATATATTTTTTTATATATTTATTAATTTAAAAATTTTTTATAACATACACACACCACCCACACACACACACACACACAACACCACACACACACCCCACACACACACATTAAATTATTATATATAATATATAATTTTTATATATATTTAATTTATATTATATTATAGTAAATAAAACTACACATATATACCACCACATTTAACCTGCATTGGATTATATGAATATGATAAAAGAGGGTAATAGAAGCTAAATATAGATATAAATATAGATATATATAAAAAATAGATAATTGTGGGGAGTTGTGTATTGTGTTTACTGGGGACGTCGGTCCACAGCGCCAAAATGGAGTGGGTTTGAGGGAACGGGGGGGAAATTAAACTTTAAACTTTTTCCAATTGCGACAAAGAAGATGCCGCATTCTTTTTGTTGTGAGGTTAAAAGATAATGTTTTTTTTTTAAAGCTTAATGCTATGTGGTATAAAAAAAAAGAACAAGACACAAGGCTTTACGTGACAAGAGAGAGGGTTGCGGAGCAGCGGCGCAGGGACGAAACCCCAAAAGAGCATAAAAGAGCGCTCGCGCCCGCGCGCATTCCCCTGAGGGCTTTCCTTGAGGCGCTTCCGTATATCCCCTCGCCGCCCCCACCTGGTATGGCGGACGGGCCCCCTCTGTGGGACCTGCGTCCTCCACCACCGAATTCGCCCCCAAAGGGGGAGGCGGCGCCGAGGGTCCATCCTTCCTGACCGCTTTCCCCCCTACCGTGAGGAGCCCCGTCCGACCCCCTTCCTTTGCCGTTGTGGGCCGCCTTGCGCCCTCCTTTTGGCCCCGGTCGCCTGGCCTAGCGCCCCGTCTCCTGGCCTCGGGGCCCCCCGGCAGGTCCGCTGGCCTCGCTGCCCACCCCCCCGAGACACCATCCAGGTGTGCGCCACCCCGGGTTTCCGGGGCAGAAGCGCTACCTTCCCCTTCACGGCACTGCAGAGCCGACAAACGCCGCTGCTACCCCCCTGGCGCCCTGGACAGTATGGCGCCGGCCGCCTCCTCGGGGTGGCGTGGGGTTGTGGCTTCGCCCATGGGCCTCCCTCATTTGCCTGTGTTGTTTGGGGTTTCAATCGGGTTCTCTTTTGTGGATCTTCTTGGAGGAGTTGGGGTTATTGGCTCGGATTTCAACACACTGTTTCATTACCCTAAACCCCACTGTCCCTGAGCGCCCTTCCCCCGCCACTTCACACTCTTTCCTTTTTTTCCCTTAGTTCGCGCTTACACTGATGCCCTTTTATGCATTCTACTTCCGGGGGAAACTTTCCTTTCCCTTTCTCGGGGGAAGAGCAAAGTGACCTGAAGGCACGCGCGT
>NC_051391.1:3960092-3962592 GCF_015228065.2 Penaeus monodon | reverse complement strand
TCAATGATAATAGTAGTATAACAATAACAAAAATCATATAAGCGGTCATGACAGTAGTAATGATAATGATGATTATGATAACGAAGAAATGTTAAAACCCCAAAGAAAATCCTAAAGAGGTTTAGTAAATGATAATCGCTGAACAAATTTATTGGGATCAGTTCTGCCCGTACCAACGAGGTCAAAGAAAGCTCAAAAATAATCCCTTAATGTATATAAAAGGCTTCGGAATCCGAGAGGAGCCATTGTTCTCCCGAGACGACCTCCCGGGAATAGCTGACATTCCCCCCGCGGCCGCTCGGCGACAGCCCTGTCAGCTGATCAATGCTATCAGTCGGCAGCCGAGGATTAAGGGCCGCACTCGGGCCACTTTTAGGGCCGTGAGACGAACTTCTGATCGAAATGGCCGAGGTTTTTGCTCTGCATGAGACGATGAGATTTTTTTTTTTTTTTTTTGAAAGTGTATCTCAATCTTTAAAAAAAATGAAGAGAAAAAAAAAAGAAAAAACAGCCATACCACACAATTCTGAAAACAGACAAACGAAGGAAGAAATAGAGATACTGAGAGAAACGGGAGGGGATAAGAGAAAGGAGGGAAAGATAGATAAGATTATAGAGAATCTCCTACATGCTAAAAAAGTCAACACCTGTCGACGTTTATAAACTCATATAAGTATAAATAAACGAACAGGTGGATAGACAGGCAGACATGGAGAGAGAGATAGAAATTAAAAAAACGGAATTAACGATTATTATTTTACTGTGCAATGGTAATGACAAAATGTCACATTGTTTTTGGGTGTATGCACGTGCGGTTTGCTCTTTAAGAATGGAAGGCGATGCTATTCTTTACACCAAAGTCCACTTTTATTTTCGAAAAACAAGCGCAGCCGTTGAATAAAAAAACAAGGTTCACGTATTATCATTCTTACATAAGGATAGCTTATTTTAGGGGAGCAAGATTGCGATGCGGATCATTTGTCCATTCTTCCGATCATGAGAATGTGTGTGTGCATTACTACCCACGTTCCCATAAGAACATGTTTTCATAACATAACTTACACAAACAGGTAGGATGAGGGAAAAAAGATAGCGAAGACAAATATATACTCAGCCTAGCACCCCACCCCCTCCTCCGGGATGCTGCCTGAAGTGGCGGTTCGTATTCGTCTAAGATAAGCATTCAGAAGTGTCTGATGCACACATGCCCGCGTTAAGGCGCTCGCATAATCTAAGACGTCCCTCGGTATATCTGGAACTGCTATGTGGGCGTTCCTCTTGGGGCTTGGGCGCCGGCCGTAGATCGCTCTTCCTCGTTTTTCTCTCTTTATTTCGTCTCTGTTCCTTCCCTCTCTCTCTCTCTCTCTCTCTCTCTCTCTCTCTCTCTCTCTCTCTCTCTCTCTCTCTCTCTCTCTCTCTCTCTCTCTCTCTCTCTCTCTCTCTCTCTCTCTCTCTCCGCCCATGCCTCACCCTCTCTCAAACACATACGCACACATGCGTGTCAAATAAACTTGGAGGACACGCCCCATTTCGACATGTGCCAATGCAAAGGATTTTGCTTGGTGCCAAACGAAAGCCAGAAATGATGAGTATTAATATACTGTCACAACACGCCCAGAAGGTTTGCTCCCATGCCCAGGTAGGCAGGGTAAACGGATATGAAAGTCGAAGAAGGAAGGAAGAAAAAAAGAAGAAAAAAAAAAAAAGAAGAGAGGGAAAGAAAAAAAAGAGAAAGAGCGGTTTCAGCCCTCGAGTATTAAGGGGTAAAACGCTTGATACACTGAGACTGATCATGCCTTTCAAGCAGCACATGAAATCGCCTCCACAATTAAGCTTTAAAATAACAAAAATTGTCAGCGAAAAAGTTATCACTAGGAGAGCCACGAAAGGGGACAGGGAGGTGGAGGTGTAGTGGCAGCTTGAACTTAAACGGGGAGAGGGAGGGGACAAGGACCAGGTATGAAATAAGTTGTGATATATTTTTAAACAGGAGAGGTGATATGAACATCAGTAATTGTAATTATCTAGGGTTTGATAACACTTAGGAGGGATACGAGAGGGTACAGGAGAAAGGGGGAAGAGAGGATGGAAATAATAAGAGCAAAGCAAAATAATGGTATTGATGAGAAAAAAAAGATAGTGATGGTAACAGCAATATCAATAAATCAATGGAAATACTTCAACTACTGCTAATAATACTGATAGTAATAATGACTATAATGATGAAGGCACCAAGAAAAAATATTAATGATATAAGCATTATAATACTAGTGACAGCAAACATTGATTAGAATGATGGTGAGGATAATATCAACTATCATAATTGACTAATTTATAAATTTAAAGAGAGATAACGAAATTAACAATAGTGGCTAACATGTTGATAATAATGTCTATTGATAATAATATCTATTACCTTCCGTCTTCTGTTTCTATCTGTTTCTTCGTTTCATCCCATCATGTCCCTTTCCCTCTCACCCCCCCCCCACCTCCTCCACCG
>NC_051391.1:3937592-3940092 GCF_015228065.2 Penaeus monodon | reverse complement strand
ACCTCCCCCGTTGAGTGTTTTAGGTGAGTACCACAGGGGCCAGCCTTTCCCTCTCTCCGTGTGAACGATTTCCCTCGAATATCATTAAAATAGTCTTTCTCCTTTTCCCTTTTAGCTTTTGATCTGTTAGTATGTACTAGTCTTAAAGAGTATGCAATATTCTATTTCATAGGTTTAGATTTTCATCTAGCTTGATAAACACATAGTTTTCTATTCAAATCTAAGTTATGCTTAGTGCGCCATTGCACATTAACTTGTAAGCATGTGTGGATTCATTCTTTGTGCGTATAAGTGCGTTTATGTATTCTTGCATAATTGAACGGCCCTTCTTAACCGCTAATCAATTTCCATCGCCATCTGCATTTCATTCTTTGTTCATCTGTCTGGAATTAGAACTAGTTGAGTAAATCAGTAAGTCCAGGGAATGTTATGTATGCGACGCCAAGCAATCAACAATGTTTCAGCCTATATTTACTATAGGGTGCTTCATTTTTTGTCATAGTGGCTGCACCACCCTGTTTCGACTTTATTTTTCTGTTTAGTTCTTTATTTACCATGCAGGCAAACTGCACTGGCGTGGCCAAGCTGTAGTACAGCTTGGGCGTGGAAAGGCACTGCTACATTTGATATGTAGTCATGCGATACAGGGAGGAGGGAGACTTTTTTGGCGGCAGTCGTATATGGCAACATTTTCCACGATGGAACAGAACGTCCATGTAAGGTCTTAGTTATATTCAGCTGAGCTATGTTTTTATATGTTACTTGCACCCATGGATTTGAGTAAGAATCGGTGTTGTCATTCAAAGTCAGCTCCCGTTTTTTTTATGTTTTAGTTGTTACTGGAACTCTGTTACAATGGAGTGGTTCTCTAATTGATTTAACAACAAATGTGGTATTTATGTATAATATTCTTTCGTAAACAGAAGGTAAATTTAGTTCTGTTCTCAAATTCCCAATTCTTGTTGTTCTAGGGGCACCAAGAATGATCCTCATGGCCTCATTTTGTACAATTTCTAAACGAGTCAACTCTGATTCCTTGAACAATACTAGCTGCAATGCATGATAATCTATGTATGACAAGTAAAAGAGTCTCACAATATTAACACTGATACCATGGTGTTTGCCAGCAAGTGTTCTAAATGGCTTCAGCCGCTCCCACAACCTTTTCTTCAGATTTCTGATGAACTCTGCATCATTGACAATCACCACGAGGTAATTGTACTGGTAGCAAAGATCTAGCCCAATTTCGTTTATATGAAACCTTCGCAGAGGGATTGTCTTTGGGTTAAGTGCCATCGTTTTCTTCCGTCGAGATTATCAAGCCACATTCAGCAGCCCTTGCTGAAAGTATATCTAGAATCTCTTGCATTCTCTCCTCGGATGAGGATTTAAGATAATATCATCAGCATAGCAGATAATGGAGTCCTTGCCTTCAAGTGGTATATCGCACAGTAATTATGCATTAGGATATTAAACAGCATGGGACTAAGTACGCCTGCCTGAGGTGTGCCGATTTCAAATACTTTTGTATGAGTACTTTTAATGTCCCTGAAGAGAACCTAAGCTGATCGATTCGATAGATACATTTGAATCCATGTTAACAGTTTTCCCTGATTACCAAAGCTATCTAGTTGCTCAAGGATAATTTCTGTTTGTAAATCAAAGACAGGCTGCTACGTCCTGGGAGAAATCCATACATAAGCGGGTTCAGAAGCTTGCTAACCATTATAAAGATAATACTACGTCAGATAATCTTCTGCAGTTTCTTAAAGCAAACAAGGAAATCAGATAATTAAAAACTCGTAGTAAATTCGTAGTAAACACTGGGAACAATTCTTGCAAAGTATCAGTAAACAACTTCAGTAGCTGACGTATGGAGAAAAATGAATAGGCTGACAGAAAAAGTTCTCAAAACACCGCAGTTTCATAGTCCACAAGAACAGGCTAATGTGTTGCAAGAGCAGTGGAGAGGAAATTATCAGTTTATCCCCCATGGGATAAAAGATCAACTCAGCAATTCGAAAATATATAGAAATTTTAATACAGCAGCCTGTGCTGCTACTGACCCCTCCGACTTTGCCGAAATAACCGAGTGGGAATTGAGTAACTCCCTTCCGAAAGATAAGGAAACTGCCCCTGGCGAGGATGGCATTACTTACAGCGCCCTTTGCCTCATTGCTCAGGTACCAGGCAACCCACTTTTACACCTGTATAGACTCAGCCTATCACAAAGAACACTCTACATTTAATCCCAAGTCTCGTGCGCAACTCCCGTAGAGTTCCGGGGTTCCCATACGCACGTGCCGCCGTTTAACCTGGGTCGCGTAATGATGGGAAGTTGTGGCCGCAAGTTCCGTAAAACGACTGCGGTTTCCTGGTCTCGCCGGCGCCACGTGCGGCGGCGCGATGGAAGTGAGCGACCTGCGGACGCCGTCACTTCCGGAAGTGTGTGCGGTGTTTGGACACGTGGAAGGATAGGAGGAAAGACCTTGCTTAAGTG
>NC_051391.1:3919737-3924992 GCF_015228065.2 Penaeus monodon | reverse complement strand
TACCTTCATTTTAGCGCGAACCGTTCCTTATTATAGGGGAAAAAAATAAAAGCAAAAGAATCAAGCCTCTAGTTCAGCTCAGCCTCCTTTCAAAAGTCAAATCACGCACAATTTACTGATTACTAGGACCTGACGCTGCCTAGTAGAGAACAGTCGTCATACTAAATCAACTTGTCAACCGGTTCTCTTCGCCGTGAAATTAGAATGCACGGAGGTATACGATCTCGACTATCGTACTTGCCAGCCGAAAGTATCGTACCTGGAGGCCCTTGGCGATTTTTTTTTCTTTTTCTTTTTCTTGTTGCTGGACGGACAACTGTCATCATTAATGTTTCGTGGCGTCGGTAGCAGAGACTGTTTTTTTTTTCTTTTTTAGGAGGAGAGGGGAGGAGATTATGACAGCGACGGCTTACGGTAAAAGGAGGAGAGATAATATTGGTCCCCCTCTTAATTTTATTCTTTTTGGCCCCGCGTCCCCCCCCCCCGTCCCCATGCGGGTACAAGGGGGCCCCCGTCGTCCAGGGGTTTTTCAGGGCGCCTTCGTCGCTGAGTCGATGACGTATGGGTTTTTCTCGGTGGGTGTTGGCCATATTATCAAATTAACTCTGATATGTATGGTTTATCTACTCGGTCGGAAAAATACACATCGTATTATCTTTCTGGGAAGGGACGGATGCTGTTTTTTGCTCTTCTCCCTCCTCTCTTTCTCTTTCTCTCTCTTTCTTTCCGTCTCTCTCTCTCTCTCTCTCTCTCTTCTTCCTCTCCCCTCTCCCTTTCTCTCCCCTCTCTCCTCCCCTCTCTTTCTCTCCCTCTTCTCTTCTCTCTTCTCTCTCCCACTCTCTTCTTCTTCATCTTTTTTTTTCTTCTCCTTCGTCTACATCTGCTACATCATAATCTTTTCCTCGATCTCGTCCTCGTCGTCCTCCTCCTCCTTTTTCTCCTCCTCCTCCTCCTCTTCCTCGTCTTCTTCTTCTTCTTCTTCTTCCTCCTCCCCCTCTCCTCCTCTTCCTCTTCCTCCTTCTCCTCCTACTCCTCCTCCTCCCCTTCCTCCTAATTCATCCCCTCCTCCTCCTCCTCCTCCTCTTCTTCACCTTCTCCACCCCCTTCCCCTCCCGCATTATGAAGGCCCTGATATGTATTCCAATCTCAGCAAAGTCGTTTATCAGAGGAACACTTTTCGATTACGGCCCGGGATCGTTTCCCTCGGATTAATGTGGGAAAGCCCCCCTCCTAAACCTCCCCTGATTGCCGGGTGTGATGGTGAAAGGAATTCAGAATGTTTGGCTCCCGGATGTAAATTTTTCTGGTTTTTTTTATTTTTTTTTCAAGGTGTGACTTAAAACTCATTTTTGCTCTGATTGTAAATTTTCTGATTTTTTCAAATGCTTTTTTTAATAGCTTCTGCTATATGCTAACCTGCTTAATTTTTATATGCTGAGTACTTATTTAACTAAAACCCAATGATAATACATACAGACAGACAAGCAGGCAGACAAACAAACAGATAAACAGATAGACAGAACGAGAGAGAGAGAGAGAGGAGAGAGGAGAGAGAGAGGAGGGACGGAGAGAGAGAGAGAGAGAGAAGGGAGAGAGAAAGAGAGGAGAGGAGGGGAGAGAGAGAGGAGGAGCGAGGGGAGAGGAGAGAGAGAGGGAGGATGAGAGAGAGAGGAGAGAGAGGAGAGGGGGAGAGAGGAGAGAGAGAGAGAGAGAGAGAGAGAGAGAGAGAGAGAGAGAGAGAGAGGAGAGGAGGATTGGACAGGAAAGTAGGAGTAACGTTTGGTTCAAGGAGTCTGAGAGCTTCTCATCCTTTCTCACTTCCTCCCTTTCTTTCCTCCTTTCTCCACACTCCTATCCCCCTTCTTCTTTTTCTCTCCTTCTCTCCACTCTCTCCCTTCTTCTTTCTCCACCCCCCCCCTTTCTTTCCTCCTCCTCCTCCTCCACATCCTCTCCCCTTCTTCTTGCCTTCGACCCCACTCCTCCTCCCCTTTTTCTCCCCCCCCACTCCTCCTCCCCTTCTCTTTCCTTGCTCTCTCCTTCTCTCCCCGGTTTTGCTTTCCCACCCTCCTCCCTTATTCTTCTCCTCCCCCAGAGACTCCCCCGGTTCCTCCTCCTTCTCCTCACCTCTTTCCCTTTGACCCCCATCCTCCACCTCCTCTCCCCGTCCTTCTCCTCCTTCTCCTCCACCTCCTCCTCCCCCTTCTTCTTTTCCTCCTCCTTCTCCTCCACCTCCTCCTCCCCCTTCTTCTTTTTCCTCCTCTCTCCTCACCTCTCCTCCCCCTTCTTATTTTCCTCCTCCTTCTCCTCCACCTCCTCCTCCCCCTTCTTCTTCTCCTTCCTCCTTCTCCTCACCTCCTCCTCCCCCTTCTTCTCCTCCACCTCCTCCCCATCTTCGGCTTCCATGTCTCCTCTGTCTTCTCCCCTTCCTTCTCCTTCTTCTTATCCTTCTCTTTCTTTATTTCTCCCTATTTCCTCTTCTTCTTCTCCTTCTTTATACCCTATGTTTGATAATGATTTGATCCATCTGAAACAAAGATAATGAAAGAAGTGAAAATTAAATCTAAGACAGAACACATAATGTATCACGTTAGTAACGATCAACATTATACCAATCCTAAACACACGGCCTTGTAAGTTATAAAGGCAATGCAGCATTTCTGATTAACTGATAAAGATAACATGACTTTCTTTCTAATCGTCAGTTTTTAAAATGACATAAAAGTGCAATTTTTTTTTTTGTTTTTATTATGCTAATGATGATTGTTGTAATCATGTTGAAATGAAAATCGTGACATGGCGACAAAAATGATGATGCTGATGATAATGAAAACAACTGTAATAATGATCACGATGATGATGTTGGTAATGACAATGATAGTAGTAAAAGTAATGATAATTATGATAATTACAACAGTAAAGATATTAATGACGATAATAATAATAATAATAATAATAATAGCAATAATAATAATGAATAATAATAATAATGATGATAATAATGATAATAATAATGATAATAATAATAATAATAATAATAATAATAATAATAATAATAATAATAATAATAATAATAATAATAATAATAATAATAATAATAATAATAATAATAATAGTTATTGTTATTATTATCATAGTAGTATTAGCAATAATAATAATATGAATAATAATGATGAAGAAAATGCTGATGCTCTTGATGATAATGATAACAGTAATGATAATAATGATACCGATAACAATAATGTAATACCAATGATAATAATATTAATAATAATAATGACAATAATAATAATAATGATAACGATAATGATGATGATAATAGTGATAATAATAATAACAATGACAATAATAATGATAATAATAATATGGATAAAGATAATAATAATAATGATAATGATAATAATAAAATGTAATAATGACAAAATAATGATATTATTGATAACAACAACAACAACAACAATACCAATCATAATAACAGAGGCAGTGCTAAAGATACATATAATCCCTGTAATGAGGATAATGACAGCCTCAGCAGTATTGCCAGTAGCTGCGACAGGAGGGTCAGCGGCACAAAAAACGAAGCAGGTGGCGACACTGTTGCCAGATCCCCGGCCGCCACGAAACCTCACGCTAAACACCGACCCCATTTCCTCTCCCCATGTCCCCCCTTCCCCCTCCCCTCCTCCTTCCCTCCCCTTCCTCCTCCCCTCCTCCTTCCCTTCCTCCTCCCCTCCTCCTCCTCCCAATTCCCCTTCCCCTCTTCCTCCCTCTTCCCCCTCCCCCCCCTCCCCCTCCACATCATCTGCTTCATCTCCACGCAGTAGATCACTCATTTCTTTTTTTTGTCCTTCTTTCTTTCTCTTTTCTCTGGCTCTCTGTTTGTATCTCTTTCTCTTTGTCTGTCTGTCTGTCTGTCTGTCTGTCTCTCTCCCTAGCTCTCTTGCTCTCTGTCTCGTTTGTCTCTCTCGCTCATTCTATCTATTAATCTTCATCTCTCTCGTTCCACGTCGTCTTCCTTTCCTTCTTTCCTTCCCTCTTCCCCTCCATCTCATTCCCATTGAGATGCCCCTCCTTCTTCCCTCTCTTTCTCCTCCTTCCATTCCTTTTTCTCTTTTCTCTTCTCTTATGCCCTCTTCCTTCCCTTCCATCTCCTCCCTGCTCTCCTCTTTTCACCCTTTTTTCGCTCCCTTGCTTCTCCCTTCCATCGCCCTCCCGGTAATTCACTCCTCCTCTCCTCTCTCCCCCTCCCCCTCCTCCCCCACACCCCTCCCCCCTCCCTGAGCGCTGTGGGCATTCCTGCGCTGATGGGCACAGGACCTTTGCCCCCCCCGTAACGACCCTCCCCCGGGGCAACACGCCACCGCCCCAGGGCACTGCCGGGCCTCGCAGCGCTGCCCCTGTGCCCTTGCCCCCCCCCCATTCCCTATCCCCTCCCTCTCC
Organism: Penaeus monodon; assembly: GCF_015228065.2. Taxonomy (NCBI): domain Eukaryota; kingdom Metazoa; phylum Arthropoda; class Malacostraca; order Decapoda; family Penaeidae; genus Penaeus; species Penaeus monodon. The sequence goes on along the minus strand of NC_051391.1, from coordinate 3,920,555 downwards.
CTTCCCTTCTCCCTAAGCCCCTACCTATTCCCGCTCCCTTTCCTCTTCTCATTTCTTCTCCTTTCTTCCCTTCCCCCTTTTCCTTTCTTCTTCTCCTTTCTTCTCTTCCCTCTTTTCCTTTCTCCTTATTCTCTCCTCTTATTATTCCCTTCCCTCTCGTCTCCTCCCCATCGGGCTCTCCTCTCTCGTTCTCTGGCATCTCCCCTTATTCTCACCTTTCTTGCTATTCTTGTTTTATCCTTTTTTCGTTATTGACAGCATAATAATTGTTTTAATTGTTATCTTTGTCGTTATCATCATTTTCAATAACGTCATTGTCATTAGTATTAGCAGTAGTAGTGGTATCATTACCGGTGAGACTTTTAATTTTCTCTTTTTTCTTTTGTTTTGGTTTTTCTTTTCGGCTATTTTTCCCTCTTTCTTCTCTTTAGGTCTATCTCTTCTGAACACCTTCTTTTTCTCCATCTGTCTATTTATCTATCGTTCTATCTATTCGTCTCTCTCTAAATTTCTCTAAATACCCTAAATGTTAAAAGTGTACTAACCTTTACTAAGAAGCAGTGCTATTGATAAGAAATGTTCTATTCATAAAAGACGAAATGATTATTTATCTATGTGATTATCTGATTTTCCCCTTTCTATCAATCATTCTGTATCTCTTTATATCTATCTATCCACATATATCTAACTGTTTACCTATCTCATACCCATCCCTCTATTTTTCTATCACTCGATACCATTTTGCCTATCTATCAATCAGTTTCTAGATATCTTTCAATCTCGTGCATGCTTTCGTGCCATACCATAGCATCAACTCA
>NC_051391.1:3909737-3917237 GCF_015228065.2 Penaeus monodon | reverse complement strand
GAACTGTGGCTGCGCGACGTGGAACACCGCCGACGACGACGGCGAGAACGACGACGAGGTAGAGGAGGTGGACGACGCGGGCGACGACGACGGCGACGGCGACGACGAGGAGGGCGACGCGTCGTCCGAGTCCCGCGCCAGGGCGGCTGTGGCGGCGGCGCGCGGCGGCGGCGACGTGAGCAGGGAGCGCGAGAGGTCGAGGGGCGCCTCCGCCATGATGGAGTCGATGGTGCGGCGGTAGAGCGAGGAGCGGATCAGCGACAGCGCCGGCAGCAGCAGCGAGTTCTCGCCGCTCACGTCCGGCAGCAGGAAGGCCAGGAGCTCGCCGCCGGCCTGGACCTCCTGCACGACCTCGAACACCACGTCGCCGCGGGGGCCCGCCCGCCGCCCCACGAGGTTGACCTCGTGGCTGTAGAAGGGCGCCACCTTGAGGAACCGCACCCAGTTGCACGTCCGTCGGCCGTCCTCGTCCACGGAGTCGTAGCCGCCGTAGCGGGACCTGACCTGCGGGCGGAGAAAACCACATTAGGACCTCGTGAACACGCCGCTCGAGTAATAATACGTGATCAATGCGATTAGCCCGAGATGTGCCTGCGACCGGAAACCCACTCGTCTGTGAGAGCGAGAGAGAGAGAGAAAAAGAGCAGCAAAAAGCCACCCGCTTCACACGTCATAACTTCCCGAGTTCCCGAAACGCGCTCAGACCCTCTGTAACTCACGCTCGCAAACCCATTAAACTGAAACGCTCGTCTTTCAACATCCTTTGCAGCGAAAAAAGGGTGAAAGAAGAAAAAGAAAACAAATTAAAGTCTTCTCAGTGTTAGAGGAAGAAACGTACTTCTCAGAGGAACCTTCAAGTTGCGAAAATCGGTAAAAAGCTTCAAAGAGATGAGAAGTAAAAAAGGGAGAGAAAGAGGATTGCGCAAGAAAGAGGAGAAAAAGGGGAAGGAGAATAATGAATGAAAAGGAGGGAGGAAGAGGGAGACGAAGAGGAGGAGAGAGAGGCGAAGGAGGGAAAGGAGGGCACGAGGAAGCCCCCACGAAGGGCGGCCCGGCTGAGCGTGATCCTCCGCCCGAGACAAAGGAGGCGTCGGCCGCCCGTTCTGCTCAGCTTCCTCGCTCCCGAACGCCCGACCGCTTCGCCGACCAACGGACCGTGGCCGCTCGACCGACCGACCTACCGAAGCGGTACCCGACCCGACCCGAAATGCCTCGCGACTTAATGAAGGATTGTAATTCCTCGCAGGGCCTTGCTCCGCCTTTTTAATGAAATTGATGACTGGTTAATCCCGGCCCCCTCCCCCCTCCCCCCCAGCTCCTCCATATTCATGGTCGTCGTCGGCAAGAGCCTCTCGGCCCCCCATAAATATGTGTCCCCTTTTACCTAATTGCAAACAAATCATTATCGGCGCGAGACTTGCAAACGGTCGACCGCTTCTGTGGGTGGATAAGAGGAGGGGAGGGGAGGGGAGGGAGGAGGAAGGGGGAGGGGAGAGGGGAGGAGGAAGGGGGAGAGAAGGGGAGGGGAGGAGGAAGGGGGGAAGGGGAGGGATAGGGGGTAAGGGAAGGGGAAGGGAAGGGAGAAGGAGTTTAGAGGACAGGGCAGATGCGACAAGGGAAAGGGGGATAAGGGAGAATGGGATGAGGGAGGGAGGGGTGGGGGAGAGTAAATGGAGTCCCCGCATCGCGCATTCACAGGGGGGGGGGGGGGGGGAAAAGAGGCCACAACACCATAGCTCAGGAGGGAGATCCCGACGGCCCCATTTGCAAGTCGGAACATCCTAAGGAGTTCCCTCGCGACATTGGCAAGGGAGGAGGAGGAGGAGGCAGTGAGGGAGGGAGGGAGAGGAGGAGGAGGAGGAGGAGGAAGAGGAGGAGGAGGGGAGGAGAGGAGAGAGGGGAGGAGAGGAGGAGGAGGAATGAAGAGAAGAGAAAAGAAATGAGGAAGGAAAAAAAGAGAAAGAAAGAGAAAGAGAAGAGGAGGAGGGAGGAGAGGAGGAGGAAAGGAGGAGCACCATGAACTATGCTACTACAGAAAAATAGATATTAAAAAAGGAAAAGAAAGTGTTGACAGAGTAGGAGGAGGAAGCACCAGGAGAGATTTCCTTCCACGCTCCTCCCCTCCCCCCTCCCCACCCCCTTCTTTGCCCCCCCTTTCCTTGCCCCAGAGGTTGCAATATTGTTGATATTTTGCAACAACTGCGAGTGTCGTGATGGCTCGAGCCCGGAGGTCTCCCCGGCGGCGCCCGCCTCAGCTGCGATGACCCCGACGCAAAAAATACTCGCGAAAAAAAGAAAAAAGAAAAGAAAAAAAAAGAAAAAATAATGAGAGTAAAAAGGGCTTCGGGAGAACGGTGACTGTCACGGTGAGCTTCGATTCTTTAAGTATTTTGATGGATACTGGCGCGGATATTAGAAAGAGGGAGACATAGGGAAAAGGAGGAGAGAAGGAGAGGAGGAGAAAGAGAGAAAGAGAAGAGAGAGAGAGAGAGAGAGAGAGAGAGAGAGAGAGAGAGAGAGAGAGAGAGAGAGAGAGAGAGAGAGAGAGAGAGAGAGAGAGAGAGAGAGAGAGAGAGAGAGAGAGAGAGAGAGAGAGAGAGAGCATTTAAAAGTCCAAGGAGATGGGGATGAATGGATGGATAGATAAATATATATATATATAGATAGATAGATAGATAGATAGATAGATAGATAGATAGATAAATGGATAGATATGGTTGACCGATAGATAGACAGACAAACTGATAGATAGATGGATAGACAGATTAGACAGGCAGATAGATATAGAGAGATCCAACCAACCAAGCATCACTTCTAAAAGAAAAAACCGAACGAACGAAACGAGAGAGAAACGCGGGCGGGAGCGAACGGGGCGAACGAAACGAGAGAGAAACGCGGGCGAGGACGAAGCCGAGGGCGCGGTCGGGGGAGGGAATCGCACGCGGGGCCCGGAGGCTGGCCGGGGGAGCGGCGCGCATGCATGACCCGACGCCGATGCTCGTAATTGTTGGCGTTGGTCGGGTGTCGGGCGTCGGGCGGGGGGAGGGGGGCTGCAGCTGCCCGACTTGTTTTTTTTTTTTTTTTTTTGAGAGAGAGAGAGGGGGAGGGGGTGGGGGTCGCGTTCTCTCTTCCTCTCTCTTTCTCTTTCTCTTGTGTTTTCGTTATTTCTCTTTCTCCCTTTCTCTCTCTCTCTTTCTCCTTCCACCCCCTCTCTCTCCCTCCCTCCCCTCTCTCCATTTGCTGAAGTTATGAATGAGGTGCAGGAAGGGACCCTTATGCCCAGACGGCATTAGGCCCAGAGTCTAGCCCTCCTCTCCTTTGCTTCTCGCCTTCCCTCCCCCTCCTCCTCCTCCTCCTCCTCCATCTCCTCCCCTCCCTCCGCCCACCGCCCACTATCTTCTACCCCCCCCCCCCTGACCTGCACACCAGCATCCCGCTCTTGCGTCCGAGTGAATAAGGAGACGACCCTCGACGGCTGCTTTCATCGCCCCGGGGCCTCGTAGGCTCTCAACAGTAGCGGCCGCCCGACCGCCTGCTTGCTTGTTCCGCCGGGCTTCGCTCTGCCTCTTTATGCCCCGCGCGCACGCAGGGGCGATTCCCACACAAGGACGTGCACACATATACATTTACATACACGAATTTATGTTCATTCATATACACATATGGATGGATGGATGCATGCACGCACGCACACACACCTCTTGGAAAGCTCCTTGAAATGACACTGATAATTTGCGTGTCTTAATGACCTTTCATTAGGTAGCGCGATTGCTTCTTGTAACTCATGACCTAGGGAGTGTGTATGTATGTGTGTGTGTGTGTGTGTGTGTGTGTGTGTGTGTGTGTGTGTGTGTGTGTGTGTGTGTGTGTGTGTGTGTGTGTGTGACGCGTAAGTATGCGTATGAATGAAATTACCTAATACAACAACAACAACAACAAAACTCTTTCATTTTCCTCCCACTGAATTATCTTTATTTCTCCATCACTTAGTTTTCTTCGAAGCGAACGAGATAAGGTTCCAGACTTCCGGTATTTAGCTCCCGTCGAGGCGTCTTTGGCCAGAGCAATTCGCGAGGGATTCACAGAAGCTGATCATTACCCCTCGACTCTATTTCTCTCTCTGTCTCTCTCCTCCGTTTCTCTCCCTCTCTCTCTCTCTCTCGTACCCATGACCAAATTCAGTTCAAGTAATGAATTCATGACCAACTAAATTCCATTCTAGACAAACCTCAGTCTAATTTCTAATAAAATGATGAAATAACTAAATTTCGTTTCGCCCGAAGCAGCGACTTCGAATGTATACACAGTTCAATTAGCTTTACAACTGGCCTAATATCGATAATAAGCCTAATTCAATCGACATGAACGCTGCAATACGGGAATGTTCAGCCTTAAGAGATAATTATACAGAGACTTCACCACGCGCCCCGAATGCCCTGATTAGCCCTCATGCATACTGAAATCAGGGGTTCGGTTCCTCCGCGTCATCTCCTGGTCTCTTGAAGGTTAAAAAAATGACTTCGACGCAACTATTTTTTTGAAGACTTTTGAGGTGACTTTTCTCTGTTCTTGTTTCGTTTTAAGGATATTTGTTACGCTTTTAAGAGATGGGTCTGTATGTGCTCTCTAAATATGAGAAAGGGTATATCGGTTCTGTTATATATTGAGAGTTATTGGTTTGGTTTGTTTTAATCTCAATGCCAAGTAATAGTCTTTAGCACAAGCAAGGAGGCCAGTACGTGGTCAAGCACGAGTTGAATTTTATAACTAACCTAAACACACCACGAAAGGTTGCACTCAGGCCTCCCACGCCTCCCTATCACAGATAAAAGCTTAGAACCAGAGTAGATTCTCAACTGAAAGATCGACGCACTCATATATAAACACTGGCTTTTGCTCCCCACGAAACCCCTCACTGAGAAGTACGGAGATCCCTAACTAAGAGACCTACTAAGTGGGCATAAAGTACTTACGTCCATGGGCGGGAGGTACGGCAGGAGGGGCAGGTTATCTGCTCTGACGGTGCCGCTGAAGGGGAGGTAGCGGGTCTGCGCGGGCAGGCGGCGGGTCGCACACACTTTGATACAGTCCTCGGCGGGCACCAGGCGGTCCAGCGGCGGCAGCGGGCGAGCGGTGACCACCAGCGAGAACTCGGACGGCATCAGCACCCGCGTCTCCATCTTTGGGTCGTCTGTACTCGTCGACTTCATCTTGCACCAGAGTCTGTCTTTCTCTCTCAAAGTTCCTAAGTCAACACGGAGGAGACTTGGCGCGCCTCCAAGTTCCAGGCGAGCTCAATAAGTCCCTCACACACACTGTCTCTCGGACTCTCCAGCGGTCACAAAGTCGGTTCGGGACCGTACGCGTCCAGTACTGTTCACTGTGACCTTCAGCACCAGACTACCTGTTCACCTGTAATGTTCTCTAGCTTTATCCCCATACGGCCCACCTGCCATACCCGCTACCGATGCCCACCGCCCGGGCAAGAAGGGCGCGGGCACAATGGTCAAGCCTTACAGGGAGACATTTTCTTCCCCCGAGTTCCCGTGATGCTTACCTGGCTTCCTTCCGCGCGAGAGGGACATAAAATCCACGAGAAGCCCGCCGAGCGCGCGCCCTTCTTTTACCCAAGTGACCCGCTTCGGAAAGGTCCCGCCTACCTTCTCTCTGATTCGCTGGATGGAAAGCACGGCGACCAATCAGCTTGAAGAGGGCGGAGCGACGGGCGCGCGCGGCTCACGTGTTGGCCCGTGCGTGGGGCGCCCGAGGCTGATTGGCTCGAGGCGACGCACGACGACGCCACTCAGTGATCAACATGTGTGCCGGGAATGATGGGCCTCATCTAACATTATTGCACCTGCCCCGGGCCCACCGCAGCCCACTCACGACCCCCTCCCCGGCCCACGTCCGCGCCCCACCCTGCTGGAGACCCACCATGCCAAACCCACCTCTCATACCCACCTGACCGCGGCACAAACAGTGGTCTCTCTCCATCCGTAGCCCTAAGTGGCAATTAACAACTAGCTCTGGCACAGCGCAAGACATTAGTCCCGAGCTATTACCAACATGCCCGCACGAACTCACCACGGGGGCTCAGGGAGAAATAGAGAGAAAATCTTTTTTTCTCTCTTTCTTCTGGCTCCTGCCTGTTCTCTCTTTTATTATTATGGTCTGGAGCCTGCTTGTTACACAAAGAGTTCTTGGGAAATGTTATACGACACTTAATGACAGTGAGCTAAAAGGAGGAGAACAGAGAGGAGATTTCGAGGCGACGCTCAGCGCTTCGGTAGTTTTATCATGGCCATTAATTTGCCATAAACGTTATAAGCGCGGAGCCATAGCACGGACGTTGATGACTTCATGACTGCCTCTACGCTTGGCCAATCCAGGCGTCGCTAATCCCTCGCATCCCCACCCCTCCTCCTCCACCTCCCCCACCTCCGTATTCCTCCTACTTCTACTCCCCCACCTCTTTATCCCGCCGCCTCCTCCTCCTCCCTCCACTCCCCCACCCCCACCTCCTCCTTGTTCCTCCTCCCCCCCTTTCTTATCCCCCAAACCGCCAGCCATCCAATCGTTTACAATCTCTTTCATGACGCTAATCTTCAGAAACGGGACCCGCCTTCCACGCCGCCCGGCAGTGAGCCATCGCCCGGCGGTTCCCTCTGAGGGCCTTGGGGAAGGGAAGGGAAGGGCAGGGGAAGGGCAGGGCAAGGGGAGGGGTGGAAAGGGAGGGAGTGGTTCGTAGTAGTCGTGGTGGGAGCGCTCTCCGGGGTCGTTCATGCATCAGCGAGGTCGTTAAAGTCACACAGGTCGTTAAGTGTGCCGCTCATTCATACTTGGGCGCGCACGACACGCCGGGGCCTCCCCTTGTGTGCAGGCGACTGTGAAATCCCTTTCCGAGGACGCGACTCCACGACACACACGCTGCCAAAGGACCCACGCGGAGGGTAAGCGCAGAGGAAGGCGCAGAAGAAGACTCTCGGAAGGACCAGTAAACAGCAAAGGGAGGAACCGCCAGGGGAAGACCGCACAGGAGAAGGCGCAGCAGACTATGAAACATCTGCACCTAACGCCGAGATAATTCTACAGGGAGATGAAACACACCAGAAAACTCAACAAAATATACAAGGAAGAAATATCACCAGATAACACAGAAAAGTATCTCCGGGCAAATCAAGCACCGTAAAAAGCACAATAGAAAATGATATACAGGTCAGAAACGAGTCTTAATAACACCAAGAGGAATGCGCGAGGAAATTAAATAGAGAATAAGCCACGCGAAAGGGTAATGCAATTCAAGGGTGAACACATAACAAAGGCAATGATCTCCAGCTTGGATAAACAGGAGTGAGAAACGGCCTTAGGTGACGTCGAGAGGAGACACGGGACCGAAAGAGACAAGAAGACAAACAAGAAAAGAAACAAGAAGACAAAAAAGAGGGAAACAAGAAACCAAAGAAGAAGACAAACAAGAAACCAAACAAGAAGGCAAACAAG
>NC_051391.1:3902857-3907137 GCF_015228065.2 Penaeus monodon | reverse complement strand
ACGGCAGCTCTCGTCCCTCCCGGTGACCCTTGCTTCGCCGCCCTCCACCAGTGGCTCCGACACTCCACTCACTCCACCGGCAGCGTACTCGCCGCCCAGTTACTCTACCTTCACTCATTCCACCCTGCAGAACAGCGACACGCCACCATCTTCATCCACCTCGCACACTCCACCCAACTGCTCGGACGCGCCCTCCTCACCCGCCATCGCCCTCCACGGCGAGCCGGCTCCTCCGCCGTCCGCCGCCCACTTGGCGAGTCCTCCGCCCTCTCCCTGCATCCCCGCCTCCTGCCCCTCGTCGGATGGCGCCATCGGCTCGCATTCGCCCTCGCAGCCCGCCTCATCCGCCCAGCAGCCGCGCGAGGAGGATGCGCTGCGGTTGCCCGAAGCTCCAACTGCGATCGCGCCTCTGAAGGCGACATCCTCCATCGCTTCTCCACCTCCTTCTCCTCGCCCTCTTCCTTCTCCTCAACCCCCAGCTTCATCTCACGGGAAATTCAGTATTATCTTCGCACGTCCTCCATATTTCCTCCTTCTTTTTCCCGTCTCCGTCCACCTCTTCCTCGTTCACCGTACAACATCTTATCAAATCCTCAAGCAGATGTGAAGGAGAATCAAGAATAATCATCGAAGAGGAAAAGGAAAAAAAATCAGCAGGTGAAGAAGAAAAGGGGAAAACAAAAGATGCAGACAGACAAAAAAAGGAAGAAGAAGAGGAGGATGAAGTGATATTCCTTAGTGACGAGAGCGAGACCCCAGATCACGTCGAGACCAACAAGCCGGTGGTCGCCAGGTAACAGCCGGGTCATTAAGCGGACAAGGAATTTAGTCTTCGCGTCTTATCGTAGATTTTATATCAAGCCTTTCATACCCAAATACATATGTATATTATATATTGTGTCGATTTGGTCCCATTTTAAGAGAATTGGTTAATATAAGATAGTATACCCCTAGAGTTTCTCTAACGAAAAAAATAAGGTACATGTGAAGTTCCTTTCAATTTTATTCTGTAGAAACATGCAGTATAAAATTTTATTTGGCTATGGGTATGGAAGGACACAGTAGCTTTATCATTCCCTTCCAAGCTTTAAATTAGATTAGTAAATGACTTTTTTGTTTTTTATTATTAGATATGGGATGGCTTTTTTAGAATGGTATATGACTGTAAATATGGGTTACAAGCGTTTATAATTTGGGTTGTTATTGTTTTTTTATTGGATCGACTTTCGAAATATCAGGGTACCAGAAGCAATAGGCGTTTGATCTTTTTTTCTTCACAAGTGCAATGCAATGCAAGTCTGGCGGGAAGGCAATTAAAGATTAGGATGTATTTATTTTGATATGTTAAACCTAATTAAATCTTCAAAGAAAAGAACTTTTGGAAGAAAATGTTATTTTTATATCCTCGACTGCTCCACAAATGAAGAGGTAATTAGAAAAATGGAATATAGAAAAAATAAAAGTCAAAGAAACTATTCAATATAATAGTAATATCATAAAGACAGACAGTAATAATGATAATAGCAATGATGATAATAATAATGATAAAAATAATGATAAAAAAAAAAAATTAATAATAATAATAATAGCAATAAAATAAAAACAATATAATAAAACAGTATAATAATGATTAAAATATATAAAAACCAAATAAAAAAGTAATAATAACAATAAAAAATAAAAGAAATAATAAAAATAATATAAAAATGATAATAATAATAAAGATGATAATGGTAATATTGATAATATTGATAGATATAATAAAGAATAATAAATAACAATAATATTACTGATAATAATAACAGTAACAATAACAGCAATGATAATAAAAACAATAATGATGATAATATTGATAGTAATAACAATAATTATAATGGCAATGATAATATATAATAATAATAAAATTAATAATAATAATAATAATGTTAATAATAATGAAAATAATAATAACAATTATAATAACAAAATAACGATAATAATGATAATTGCAGTAATAATATTAATGATAATTAAAATAATAATTATAATGATAAGACTGATGATAATAATTGTCATAATGATAATATAATAATAATAAAACTCGTAATAATGATGATGATAATAAATTAATAGTATAATGTATAATATAATAACAAAAATAATAAAAATAATAATATAATAAAAAAAAATAAAAAATAATAATAATAATGATGAAAATTGCAGTAATAATAATAATGATAATTAAATAATGATAGGACTGATGATAATAATTGTGATAATGATAATAGTAATAATAATAAAATTCGTAATAATGATAATAATAATAATTAATAATAATAATAATAATAGAATAAAAATAATATTAAAAATAAAATGATAAAAACGAAAATAAAATAATAAAAAAATGATAAAATAAAAATAAAAATAATTTTTATTTTTATTATTTTTATTATTATAACTTTAAATTTTTTGTTATTGTTTTTTTTATTTGTATTGTCATTGTTTTATTATTTTATTTCATTATTTTTATTTTTATTATTATTTTTATTATTATTATTTTTATTATTTTTTTAAAACAATAATAAAAACAACAATAATATAATAGAAATAATATAATAAAAATAATATAATTAATAATAATAATTTATAATGACAGTAGGAATGATGATGATAATAAAAAGAATGACAATATAATAATAAAAAAATGATAATAAAAATTTTAATAATAATAATAATAAAATAAAAAAATAAAAATAATAATAATAAAATAAAAAAATAATAAAATAAAATAATAAAATAATATGATAATAAATATATAATAATAATTTAAAATGACATAAAATGATGGGGGGGTAAAATAATGACAATTAAAATGATAAAAAAATAATAATAATAATAATAATAATAATAAAATAGTAATAAAAATGATAATGATAATGATAATGATAATAATGATAATAATAGAAATAACAATTATAATGATAATAATAATGAAAATAATAAAAAAATAAAATAATAATGATAATAAAAATTTAAAAATAGTAATACAATAAAAAGACAATGTTAATAGATCAAAAAGGCGAAAATAATAACAAAATTAATGATGAAAAGGTAAACTAGTATCAAAAATGAAATGATAGACAAAATAGTAGAATACTATTTAATAAAATGATTTTAAAACAAAAAATCAAAGATGATGGGATGCGATGATAAGGAATGATAATAAAAATAATAATAAAAATAAAAATTTAATAATAAAAATAAATAAAATAATATAATAATAATAATAAAAATGATAAAATAATAATAATAAAAATGATAAAAAATAAGAAAAAATGATCTGATGATAAAAATAAAAAACGATGGTATGATGATGATAAAATGATGATGATGATATATGATTATAAATGTATTGAAATAAAAATAATAATGATATAAAAATAATAATAATAATAAATTAATAATAATAAAAATGTAAAATAATAATAAATAATAAAATAATATAATAATAATAAAAAAACAATTTTAAAAAATAAGAGTAATAAAAAGGTAATAATAATAATGAACAAAAATAATAATGATAATAATGATAGTAATAACAATTATTATAATACTTGTAGAAAGGATAATAATGATAATGATAATAATAGTAATGTCAGTAAAAGTGATAATGATTGTAATAAGGATAAGGACAATAATTGTAATAATAAAACAACAACAATAAGAGCAACAATAGTTAAGATGATAAGTTATTATTATTAACATTCTATTTTTTTTCTTTTCCCTTTTTACTGAGGGAGGGGGCTATTTTCATTATCATTATTGTATCAACTATATAATTGGGATTTTTTTTTAAAATTGTTTAAAATTATAATCCTATTTTTTTATTATACTATTTTCATTACCATTATCATTACTATCATTAACATTATTAATATTATCATTATTGCTATTATTAGCATTATTTTATTTTTATTATTATTAGTAGTAGCAGTAGTATCATTATCATTATATAACCCTCATTATCACCATTATTATTATCATTGTTATTATTGTTATTATTATTATTATTATTATTTTATTTTTTTATTATCATTTTATTATTTTATCATATCATTACATTATTTTATCATTACATTATTATCTTATTATTTTATCATTTATTTTTATTATTATATTATTATTATTTTTATTATTATTTTTATTTTATTATTATTTTAAATTTTTGTTTTCCCTTTGGCGACATTTAAGAAAAAATGTCCCTTTAAACTACTTTAAAACCTCTCATAGGAACAAAGATT
>NC_051391.1:3890357-3895357 GCF_015228065.2 Penaeus monodon | reverse complement strand
AGTAGACTAGAGATATAGAAATACTAATATAGAGAGAGAGATATACTATAGATTATATGATATATATAGATATATAGAGGGTATATAGATATATATATATGATAATATATGGAATAATGATAGTACATATATAAGATATATATATATATATATATTAGATAACAGATAATATTTACTATAATATATATTAATATAATATATATATATATATTAGATTATATATATATCATATATTATATATATATATGATATATATATATATATATATATATATCATATATGTATATTATATATATTATGTATAGAGATCAAAACATATTATAGATATAATAGTTATATATATAAAATATATTTTTATTATATAATATTATATATCTAATATAGATATATAATATACTATAAATCGATATTATATAGATATTATATATATATATATATATTTTTAACGGTAGGTCATGTCTGAGCCGGACGTGGTCACAGACCTGATACTTAATTGTAGTTTCATGTTTTGATGCTCTTGGGAAGTGGTACGTGGTAGGTCCCCAGTTCTTTCCACGGAGAGTGCAGGTGGTACCGTATTTTTCTTTTTTAGGAATCCTTTCGCTATTTTATCCGGGCTTGGGACCAGCACTGACTTGGGCTGGCTTGGCCACCCAGTGGCTAGGTAGGCATTCGAGATGGTGAAGTTCCTTGCCCAAGGGAACAAACGCGCCGGTCGGTGACTCGAACTTGAACTCAGATTGCCGTCGTGACAGTCCGACTGCTCTAACCATTCGGCCACCGCGCCTTGACGGATCATGGGCTTCATGATTTTCTTGGCAATTTAGAGCGGTGGTTTGCCATTGGTTTCCGCCCGGCGTTTTATCGAGTCACCATCTCTATTTACCCGCACTGACTTGGGGCTGGCTGCGGCCACCCAAGTGGCTAGGTAGGCAATCGAGGGTGAAGTTCCTGTGCCCAAGGAACAAACGCGCCGGCCAGTGACTCGAAACCCTCGAACTCAGATTGCCGTCGTGACAGTCTTGAGGTCCGACGCCTAAACCATTCGGGCTACCGCGGCCCCATATATATATATATATATTATATATATATATATATATTATATAAATATATATATATTTAATATATATATTTTTTTTTCAATGCCCTGGCGATCATGGATTCCGTGATTTTTTGGCAATTTAGAGCGGGGTTTGCCGTTGCCTTCCGCCCGGCGTTTTTATAGACGTCACCATCTCTATTTAACCGGTCTGAGGACCGGCATGACTTGGGCTGGCTTGGCCCACCCAGCGGCCTAGGGTAGGCAATCGAGGTGAAGTTTCTGCCCAAGGGGAACAAGGCGCGGGCCGGTGACGTCGAACCCTCGCAACTCAGATTGCCATTCGTTGACAGTCTGAGTCCGATGCTCTAACCACTCGGCCACCGCGGCCGATATATATATATATATATATATTATATATATGATATATATATTATATATATCTATATTATATATATATTTATATATATATTAATATATATATTATATGATTAATAATATTATATATCTTGTTATAATTAATACTATATAGGTATATATTTTATATTATAATATATAATATATAATATATAATATATATAACATATTATATATATATATATATATATATATATATAAAAATGTATATGTCTATATATATATAAAAATATCTATATATAAATATATATATATTATATATTTATATATATATTTTTTTTTTTTTGTAATCGGTAGGTTCATGTTTGAGCGACCGTGGTCACAGCATGATATTGATTGTAGTTTTCATGTTATGATGCTCTTGGAGGAGTACGTGGTAGGGTCCCCAGTTTCCTTTCCAACAGAGAGTGTGGTGTTACCTTTTAGGTAATCCTTCTCTATATTTTTATCTGGGCTTGGGACCAGTTCTGACTTGGGCAGATGTGCCCACCAGTGGCTAGGTAGGCAATCGAGGTGAAGTTCCTTGCCCAAGGGGAACAACGCGCCGGCCGTTGACTCGAACCTCGAACTCAGATTGCCGTTGTGACCAGTCTTAGTTCCGATGCTATAAACCCAACTCGGTCCGCGGTCCTATATATATATATATATATATATATATATATATTATATATATATAATATATAATATATATATATATTATATATATATCATCATCATCTTCAATGGGGCTAAACACCGACGGGGGGCGGCATGGCCGCAGCACCCTTCGCTTCCAGCCATTTGAGGATCCTCGAGGCGAGCCTCCAGGCAGGCACAACGCCCATCTCTAAATTCTCGCACAGGTTGGCGAGCTGCCCAAGCCCATGAATCTCCTTAGGTCGTCCCACAGGTCTCCTCCACCAGGGTTGTCTCGCAGGGAAGACAACCCTGATGGCAGGTCGTCATAGGGGAAGTGAGTAGGTGGCCATATAGCCTGAGTTGGCGATCCCGGATTATGCAATAACAGGTCCCATGCCAGTCTCACGGAGTAACCGCTGGTTGGACACGTGGTCCTGCCAACTGTACCCCATGATCCAGTGAAGGACTGTTACAAAAGGCCATCAAGGCCGAGGACTCCCCAAGACACTGGATAGCGTCCAGGTTTCGCTTCATAGAGCAAAAACTGGCAGTATCAAGGCATTGAAGGGACATGCAGCTTGGTCCTTCTGCATAGGTACCGACACCTCCAAACGATCTTGTTGATCGAGTTCCTGCTCCGTTGCAAGACCAAATCCGTCCTACTGACTTCATGGTTTCTGACAACCCAGAGATATGGACTCGTACCAAGGTATGTAAAACTTTCTGTGACTTCAACGTCCTCGCCGCAAGCATGGATCGAATGAACGGTTACTCTAACAGGCCCCCCAAAGCCTGACTCCTGGTCTTGGTCAGGAGACCTCTAGGCTAGGGGCTTCGCTCATTGCTAAATGCATCAAGGAGGCCGCCCAACAAGTGGACTACAAGGGACTCAGATAGGATGGCAACATCGTCGTTTTCAAAAGGTCAAGGTCTGAGACCTAATATTGCCTAGTGTTGCTCCACACTGACTTGGCTAGGAGCTATGCCCATTATCAGTCCATACAAGTTTGAAAAGTTAGTGGTGCAGGACCACAGCCTTGCCTCACCCTGAATTAACAGGAAGAAGTTCGACATACCCCACCACACTTGTACAGAACTTTCAGTACCAGTATAGAGGCTTGCTATCAGGCCAATAATCGGTGACGGAATTCCCTGAGCTTCAGGATCTCCCATAGCGATTCCCGATGCATCGAGCAAACGCCTTCTTGAGGTCGATGTAGGCTGTGAGCAACCCACGACCAAACTCACGACGGCGTTCCACAATTACTCAAAGGCGCTAGTATACGGTCTATTGTGGACTTGCCAGGATAAATTCCAGACGCTCCGGTCTCTGGTTGCCTCAGTAGGTGATTGTGGATCCGTTCAGAAGAATGTGGGCGAGAACCTTGCCTGTATGCTGAGCAGTGTAATGCCACGGGTAGTTGCTACAATTCACAACGATCCCCTTTCCCCTTCCAGAGAGGATGCCCACGCCCATCACAGGTCAGAAGAAGAGTACCAGACTGCCAAAGGCAGTCAGGACTGTATGCAGGCCCGAGTCATAGGTTCACCCCCGCCTTTAGCAGTTCAGCAGGGATATCACATATGCTGCAGCTTTCCCCACTTTCAGCTTGGAAAAATCGCCAGCCTAACCTATGTTAGGTAGGAGGTCTCGCTGATGGGTGGGTCCGGCACAGGGCACTGGGACATCGCTTGCATCCAAAGCTACTGCTGGAGAGTCCACCTGGTACAACTGTTCAAAATACTAGCCCAACGTTCACGAACCCCAACATGATCTGAGATGATCCGTCCATCCAGTGATCGGACTGCAGTCATCTGTGAGGAGGTGCTAGGGTTCAGTGTTCTCTCCAGGGGCTTGGTAGGCAGGGCGAAGGTCATTTCAACTGCTCGCAAGAATTCGTGATGAAACTGTTCCTTGTCCTTCTCAGCAGTGTCCGAGCCTACGCACCATGGGCTGCTCCCTTTCGCACTGAGCTAGCCAGGGGTGGAAGCTGCAAGCGAGGAGGCATGCAAGAGCACTTATACACTATTTAGGCTACCACACCATCGCTTCACCTCACCATGCGCGGGAAAGCACCCACCCTATGTATATATCTTATATATTATATATATATATATTATATCATATATATTATATTATAATATATATATTATAGATCATATATATATATATACATTATACATCTATATATATTATGATATATATAGTATATATATAGATCATATATACTAAATATATATATATATAATATATTATATATATATATATATATACTATTATATATATATGTCCGAGCCTCTACGCAACAAAGATCGGACGCACAGAGATGACAGTCTGCCATTGCCCTCGGCGTACGCTGCTTCGCGTGTTTCTAGCTTGAAGGACTCCACAGAGCAACTGGGTCCGTATGTTTAATGTTCTGTTGAACCCCGTGATAGAGACTGCGGTGGCGAACCAGCAAGCCACCACTCTCCTCCCTCAGTCTGTCAAAGTGAAACACTACGCGGCTTATGCATTCGGGTTAACCATGCAATTCTGAAGATCTCAATCGCCCGGAGTGCTGACAAGAATGTGGTCGATCCCTTGGCCACAATACCCGTATATCGCTATACCCATGTCAATGATGCAGCAGTGGAGCATGATACCAGGAGCCAGAAAATCCTCAATCTCTGGGACCTAGGCAAAAGTCCCGGAGAGGAGGCGTCTCGCTGCTGGGATCAGCTCCTGAGTCATGGGGAGCCGACAGACATCTGTCACATTGATTCTATTTTGTCCATGGGATTCCCTTTACAGAACTGGATGCTTCCCTTATTGTAAACGGATTCCGAGATGAAACTCACTCCGCAGCTCGAAAAACGCTCTGTCGGTATTTCATCCTAACTAGAGCTAAAATATATTGCCGAAAACAAAAACTATAATATTTTA
>NC_051391.1:3872857-3880357 GCF_015228065.2 Penaeus monodon | reverse complement strand
CCCTGTGGCATTGCCTACCCATCCACTGGATGGGCAAGCCAGCCCAAGTCAGTGCCGGTCCCAATCTCGGCAAATAGAAAGGGTTGGCGTCAGGAAGGGCATCCGGCCATAAAAGATATCTGCCAGAACCTGATCATGGCGACCCCATATAAGAATTAGAAAAAGGAAAAAAAAAAGAAAAAAAAAGAAAAAAGAAAAAAAAAAAAAAAAATATATATATATATTATATATATATATATATATATTATATATATATGATATAGATATTATATATATATATATAATATATATATAGTTATATATATATATATATATATATATATATATTCTGCATGTGCCATTAGCGATGCGGTGTTTGACAAACTACTTGGCGTCACGTCTCTCATATAGAAAACACGCGTACAGTTGTTGCTCAACAGTAGCTTGATAATAGGCAAACACTGTTACCTGCACTGCTCCCATATCTCGTGGGAAGATCTGGGTAAAGAGTAACTATAAACTGTTGTTCAAACACGAGAAACTTCTCTTTCATCCCAAAATATCTTGGCTTGGACGTGTGTATGATGCCGTATCTTGGTGTGTACATCAAAGAATCCTGCTCTAGCAGGGAAGATGCCTGTGCGTGTGCAGTTAGGTTGAATGTCTTTGAACTAGAGGCCTGGCAAAACAGGAGCCTAGAGCAAAAATTTTGCCATTTTAACCCATAATGCTATGAAAGTTAATAGTTATCATGGTTTTCAAAATCTGACACACTTACCAGACTGCTTCTAAGACGTTTCTGTCGGTTTCTGAAGTGTCTTGTATTTCATTTCAGGAGCTTTCGTTTCATTGACGAAACAGTACAATAAAGACCTTGCACAATGAAGAGTAAGAAACGGAAATAGAAAAGCACATGTAAGTTACGTTAGCCACGCTAGCTCTCCTGAGATGGCTAAAGTTTATGTGACACATATGCACTCTGCTTTAAAAAAGAGAGTTAGAGAAAGAGAAAAGTGGAAGGGTGAACGGGAGAGAGAGAGAGGAAGGTTTGGGCAGCAGGCGAGATGAAGGGAGGGTCCAGGAAATCGTGTGAGGGGTATGGTGGGAAGGGGTGAGTCGTAAGAGGGGATGGGGAGGGGCGGCCGAGAGTGATGGCAGTTGTCGAGGGAGTCACGCTGCCGAGCCGTTTTACTGGCCTAGGTCACGCGGGGTCATCGGCAATTATTATACCACTGTCGATGTTACCACCTGAGTTGGTTCTGTTTATTTGCTGCGTTTCGTTCTTACGGATTTCTCGTGATGCTTACTTCCTGCAAGATCTATGTGATATATGTATGTATGAATATGCAGTATACAAATTATACAAACAGATAGATGGGCAAAATAATATATATATATATCTATATATACACATACAATATGTGTGTGTGTGTGTTATATATATATATATATATATATATATAATATATATATATATATATATATATATATAATATATGTATATATATGTGTGTGTGTGTGTGTGTGTGTGTGTGTGTGTGTGTGTGTGTGTGTGTGTGTGCGTGTGTGGGTGTGTGTGTGTGTTTGTGTATTCATGTGTGCGCGCGCGGGTCGCGCGTGTGCAGGAATGCATACATACCCAATGTATGCAAATTCGTGCGTGTGCGCATGTCTGTGTGTGTGCTTTGTAGTTCAGTATGTGTATGGTCAAAGGATGGAATTCACCTATACTAAAAAATCTTTTCACCTATGAGATGAAGGCTCTAGGAGTCAACCCTGAGAAAATCGTGCCGAGTCCCTACGGCAGTTCTTTGTCGTTTGTGCCTCGTTTCTATAAAACTCTGTGACGCCGCTGGTGCCATACCGTATCAGTCTTGCCGTTCATTTGCAATCCATCAGTGCGAGGGAGGTTGTTGCCTGGGCTGCTCCTTACGTTTTTTGCCCAAGGCAATGTTACCTTTCTTTCTGTGAAAGTTGAGCTGTTCACACCACTGGAGAGGAATTCCAGGGGACACTGCAGAGCGTCGATTAGAACATGGAGAGTTACCATTTATAAGCTACAATGCTCGTTGACGTAAAAGCGTAGCAAGAGGGGCCATAATCACATTCTTTCGCCCAAGCACACACACACACACATATCTATGGATATATATAGGTATAGATTGATATATAATATATATATCTATAATATATATATATGTATTTTATATAATTGTGCATATATGCATATATAATATCATTATAGTATAATCAATATATAATATTATATATATATTATATATATATTATATATATATATATATATACATATATATATATATTTTATAATATATATATATATATATATATATATAATATATATATATATTTTAATATTATACACATATATAATTTTATTTAGGGATATGATATATTTTCATAGATATAGCATATTTTTTATATATTATGACCATATAATATTTACACATCTATGAATAATACTTATATACTAAGATATTATGATTATATATATATACATATATATATATAATTAATATATATGTATTAACTAATTTTATTGAGTATTATAGGACCATATATAAAATATATATTATATATATATATATATATATATATATATATAATAATCACACACACACACATATCTATATATGTATATATATGTATATGGGAGTAGAACACGAAGGGAAGTACAAGAAAACACTCGAATAGCGAAGGCCTTTTCGCTTTTATTGCTTCGTCAGGGCATATAAGACTAGGGCTACATAGAGGTATATATACAAGTACTAGGCGGTCAGGTCATGTCGGTAATCAGGCGTGCGACGACCTTGCTAGTTCGTGGCTCCCGTTTCTTGTACTTCCCTTCGTTGTTCTACACACATCTGTTCGACATGATATATATATATATAATATATATATATATATATATATATATATTATATATATATAATATATATATTATATATATATATATATATATATGTATTATTAATATCTAATAATAAAATCATATATATATATAGATATAATGATATATATGGATGAGACAGATAAGAAGAGGATGGGGATAAGGAGAGGCAAAAACAGCAGGAGAGAGAGCAGAGAGCAGGGTTCTGAGCAGTTTTGCGAAGCCGGGCTGGGGTTCAAAATTATTTTTTGGGGGGTAAAAAGACCCCCCCCCCCCATAAAAAAAATTAACACGTTTTTTTTGCATTACCGGCGCCCTGAAGATCTTAGAAAAGAGGGAAAAAAAAAAGGATGGAGGGAAGGAAGGGGAGGAGGAAAGAAAAGGGTATGGGGCAGGGACTGCGGGGGCCTGACTTTCATTGCACCGTTCCGGGCAAAGGGAAAATAATGGATGGCTGTCGTCGGGGTACGTAAAAAAATGGCCCAACGAAAAAGGGTTCCCCAAGATCGGGGGAAACAGGTTTTTTTAATTGCAGGGAAGTTAGAAAGTAGATACATAAAGGTAAGACAGAAAAAAAAGAGAAAAGGGGGAGAGACATTCCAGTTTTAAAAATGGACTAATAGAGGCTAACCCCCTATTTCATGCAAAACTACATATAAAAAATATAATTAAAAAGCAAGGATGCCTTTTAAAAAAGTTACTCATATCCATATCATTTATTTTTATATCAACCCCTTTCCTTTTCCCAAAAAGGGGGAAAGAGAAGAGAAGAGAGAGAGAGAGAGAGAGAGAGAGAGAGAAGAGAGAGAGAGAGAGAGAGAGAGAAGAAAGAGAGGAGGGAGAGGGGAGAGAGAGAAAGGGGGAAAAGAGAGAGAAAAGAGAAAGGGGAAAAACAGCCCAACAAAACCCCGCAGAAGGAGAGGGAGAGGCTCACCCACTCTGCCCAGAGGGGGTCGGCCTTTGGATGGAACTTACATGAGCTTTTTTGGTTTGTGTTTGATATCATGTAACAGAATATTACATCACCAACCGGTCACTTTTCATTTTTTAAACGAAAACCAGTGGGCTTTTGTTTTTTAATTTTCACCCTCCGATTAGGGGCCATTTTTCTCACCCTTCTGCAATCGACATTTTTCGTCCCCGAAATTTGCTAAAATGTTCTACCCATACGACATTCTAATGCATCTCTAAGAACATTTTTTATTTTTCCTTTTTATGAACAAAGCGCCCCCATGCTTATGGTGAAATTTCAAATTTTATGGCCGTAAAACCCCGTTTTCTGTCATTAGTTGGCGGTTGTCTTACTTTGATGTCAGTGAATGTTAGAAATGTTATTAAAATAAAGAAAAAAAATAGAACATCAAAAGGACATTTTAACGAAAAGAAAAAGATAAGGGAAAATCCATCAAGGAGCCTCTTTTTTAACCCACCGGCATAAATCATGGGGTAAAGAATTATAACCGGCACACAAGTCACTCTGAAAACCTCAGAAAAAACAATTCAGTAAAAGTTCAACTCATCGACCGATAAAAGAGCTCTCGGAAAACACAAGAACTCAAATTAGATTTGGGGAAAAATGCGAAAAAGGACGGAATCGGCAATAAAAACTGGGGAAATGGAAAACCAGGCGTTTCGCCACGAATGGAAAAAAGTGCACGGTCGGAATCTCTGTTAAGACGCCAAAACAACGATAAAACTGCGTTTTTTTTTGAGGTGCTTCCTCGGCGTCACGCGAGCCCGGGGACACCACGGTCGGGGTGGGGGAGAGGCTGCGGCATACTTTCATCTTAGTTAGTATCATTACCTTTTTTTCTTTAATATTTCATAATGATAATGAGAAAATAACAATAATAATAGAAATTTGGTAAAATTTATAAACAGTTAAACAATTACTATTATTTTTTTTCTATAATCACTTATAAAAATTATGATTGTAATTCATTCTTAATTATAAAAATTTTCATTATTGTTGTTTTATGTTGTTGTTGTTGTTGGGGGTTTGTTTTGTTTCATAAATTTTTATTACATTATTGCAGTTTCATTTAAAGTTTTTATCATTTGTTTTATTATTTTTGCTGTCATTATTTTGTTATTATTAATTTTTACTATTATTTTTATTATTATTTTTTATTTTTATTATTATTATTATTATTATTATTAATTTATTATTATTATTATTATTATTTTTATTTATATTATTTTTTATTATTATTATATTTTTTATTTTTATTACATTTGGTTTTTTTTTATTTATTATTGTTTTTCTACATTTTTATTTTTATTGGGATTTATATTTTGGCACTAATAGCTTTTCTCTCCCGTTTAGGTTGTACCTTTTATATTTGTTAAATAATTTCAAGACAAAAAGTAAGCAGAGAAGAGCGAGGGAGCGAGAAAGCAAAGAGAAAAGAGAGAGCAAAAGAGCGGGAGAGAAGAGAGCGAGAGAGAAGAGAGCAAGAGGCGAGAAAGCAAAGTAAAAAACGATAAGAAAGCGAAAAATGTCCTCAGTGTTCCGTCCCTTTGCGGACAGGCGAAGGGAAAAGCAAAAAACCCAAAACGGATAGGGGGAGGCGAAACATAGCGAGAGCCCCCTGTTCGCACGCAGTTTGGCCCAACAAAAGGGAAGATACCAGCCGGGGTTAATTCTGCAGAGAGGAAAAATAACGGCCCTTTAACACGGGTTATTATCAGAATGCACAGGAAACAGATTTTTCCCATCAAGAGATACGAAAAAAGGCGGCGGTGTCCCTGGCTGAGTCAGAATCAGGAAAAAATAAATCAAAATATATTTCCCTTTTCTGGGTAAAGGTCTCTAAAAAAATTAAATCACGAAAAAAAAAAAAAAAAAATTTTTTTTCCTTTCTTTTTCATTTTGGATAGACAGAAGGTCGGGGGGAAAATGAGAGAAATGAAAAAGAGCACCCGGAGTCGACTCCCAAGGCCCCGCGAAGGCCCCCATCCTCGAGACGCGAAAAATAGATTTTAAAAATAGTGGCCAAACATCAAAATGGTGATAAATAAGGGGTTCCTTTTCCCCGCCCTTCTCCCCTTCTTATCCCGGACCCCTATCTGTCGCCCTTTGCAGCCCCGTAAAAAGGGTTTTTTCTGGCACCCAGGTAAACTCCAGGGGGTTTTTTTCAAAGGAGGAAGCCAAAGAAACCTCCCGCCCGCCACTCATCTCCTCGCTTTTTTATTTTTTTGTTTTTTTTTTTTCACTCTTTCCCAAATTTCCCTTTTTTTTACCATCATCATCTTTTCCTACTGACATCCCATTTCCCAAACTCATGTCCCTCTTTCTTTTTTTCCTTTTTCCCTTTTTCTCTTCCCCCTTCTCCTCTTATCATCCTTTCCCCCCCTCCCTTTTATCTCCTCCGTGTTCTCCTTTTCTCTTTTTCCCCAGTGATGAAAAATTTTTTCGGAATGAAAGGGTAAAATAACTTTGCCGTAGGTGTTATTCCGTAAATCTTCTATCTGTTATCTTTACTATTTACTATCTACCATTATTTATTATAAATTTAAAAATAAATATGTTTTTTATTTTATTTTATATATATATAATATATATATGATATTATATATATACTTATAATATATTAAAATATTTTTATTAAAATATTTATATATAATATATTTTATATTATATATATTTTTATATTTTATATATATAAAATATATAAATGCTTACATACATAATTAAAAAATATATATAAATTTTATATATATAATATATATAATATATTAATATATATATATATTATATATTATAGTTGTTTATGTATGATTATGTAATAAATAATATTAAAAAAAAATTTTATAATATATTAATTTTATTAATATTTTATATATATATATTTTTATATAAATATTAATATATTTTAAAATATATATCTATAATTTTTAAAATTTTATTATTATATTTAAAAAACCAAATTATATATATATATATATATATTAATTTTAATATACATCTATATTATCATCTTCATTATCTATTATCCATCGCTATCTTATATATATATAGACACCCCCAAAAAAAATTAATATTATATTATATATATATATATATATATATATATATAATATTATATGTTGTGTGGTGTGGTGTGTGTGTGTGGTTGTGTGGGGTTTGTGTGTGTGTTTTTTTTAGTGTTTGTTGTGTGTTTTGGGGTGTGGTGCGTGGTGCGTGTGGCGTGGTGGTGTGTGCGTTGGGGGGTGGTGGGGTGGTGTGGGTTGTGGTGTGGTGGGGTGTGGGGGAGTGTGAGGTGAGTGGAGGGGGTGTGATGTGGTGTGGTTGTGGTTTTGTGTGGTGTGTGTTTTTGTGTGTTTGTGTGGGGGTGTTTTGCATGTAAGTGCGGTGTGTGTGGTTCGGCCTGTTTGTCGGTCTGTGTGTTCGTGTGGGTGGTGCGTCTTTGGGGTTTACTTTATAATATATACATGCACACCAAAACCCCCCAAAAACAACACCACACACACCAAAAACACACAAAAACCCCACCCCCACACAATATATTATATATAATATAAAATATTTTATTATATATATAATAATAATATATATATATATATTTAAAATTATATTTTAAAATTAATTATTTTAAAAAAATATAATATTA
>NC_051391.1:3847250-3854750 GCF_015228065.2 Penaeus monodon | reverse complement strand
GTATTGTATTTCTTATTTTTTGTGTGTGGCATATATTCATCTACATACATAACATAATTTTTAATAAATATTATATTATAATTATATTATATATATATATTTATAATTTTTTATTATTAAATATACATATATTTTTTATATTATTTTTTATTTTCTTTTTTTCTAATATTTTTTTTAAAATTTTTATTTTTTAATTGTGTGTGTGTGGTGTGTGTGTGTGTGTGTGTGTGTGTGTGTGTGTGTTGTGTGTGTGGGTGTGTGCGGTGTGTGCGTGTGTGGCGGTGTGTGTGTGTGTGTGTGGGGTGTGGTTGTGTGGGTGGTTGTGTGTGTAGGGGTGTGTTGTTGTTTTGGGGGTGTGTGCGTGTGTTTTGGTAAGCCATTTTATTGCATATTTGCATATATATTATATTTATATTAATAAAATATGCATAAAATTGATAGAAAGTGCTTTCCAAAACCCCACGCACCCACACAACACCACACACCATCCCCACCCCCACCCAACACCACACACACCAAAACCACACACCACCCCAAACACTCGCCCCCCGCACCCACACCACCACACACACACCACACACACACACACACCCAAAAACACACACAGCCCAAACCACAACCACACACACCACACACCACCAACACCACACACACACACCACAACACACAAATATATATATAATATATATTATATAATATATATTTATTATATTATAATATATATGATATATATAATATAATAGTAATAATTTTATTATATATGTATATTGTATATATAATATAATATATATTAATTATATATATATATATATATATATTAATTATATATATATATAAATAATATATATTATATATTATATTATATATATATATATTATAATATGTATTTGTTTTATGTTGTATATTTAACCACCCAAATAAGCTATATCATTATAATAATTATATGTAATTATATTATTTTATAATATATTTTATATATAATATATATATATTATTATATTATATTTTGGTGTGTGTTGTTTGGGGGTGGGTATGTGTTGTGTGTGTGTTTGGGTGTGTGTGTGTGTGTATTTCTATATATTTATAAAAATTTTATTTCATTTTTATTCTTATTTTTATATATATTAATTTTTCATTTTTAACAAAAAAATTTTTTATTTTATTTTTTTCTTTTTTTTTTTTTTTTTTTTTTTTATTTTTAATAAAATTTTTTTGATTTGTATATAAAACATATATTAAAATTTATACTATTAGTTGTTCATCATACTATATTTATATTTAATTTTTATTTATATATCTATTTTATTTTTATTTTTATTATATTTTTATTTTTATAAATTTTATTCTTTATATTATTTATTTTTATTTAAATTTTTTTTTTTATTTTTTTTTTCTTTATTTTTTTTATTTTTTATATTTATTTTTTATTTTATTTTTTTTTTTCTAATTTTTTATTTTTTTATTTTCCCCGCTTGCCCCTGTTTTATTTTTTTTTTTTGTCCCTTTTTTTTTTTTTTTTGTTTCTTTTTTTTTTTTTTTTTTTTTTTTTTTTTTTTTTTTTTATTTTTTTTTTTTATTTTATATTATTTATATTGTTTTTTACCCCCCCTTTGGCTTGAAAGTGTTCCAAACACACCGCCCCACAACCACACCACACACACCACACACACACACAACACCCAACACACCACACACCACACCCACCCCCCCCCACCACAACACCCGGTGTCGGGTTATTTTTATATTTATATATTTTTTTTATTTATTTATATCCTTTATTTTATTTAAAATTTTATTATTTTTATTTTTTAAAATTTTATTTTATTATTTTATTTAAAAAATTTTTTATTTTTATTCCTTTTTTTTTTTTTATTTTTTTTTTTTTTTTTTTTTTTTTTTTTTTTGTCTTTTTTTTTTTTTTTTTTTATTTCTTTTTTTTTTTTCCCGCCCCCGGGTGTGTGTGTGTGGTGTGTGTGGGTCTGTGTGTGGTGTTGTGTTTTTGGTGTGGTTGGGGGGGGTGTGGTGTGTGTGGGGCGTGTGTGTTTTGGGGCCCCTTCTTGCCCAAAAAGTGGTGTTTTTATCATTTTTTTTTTATTTTTTTTTTTTTTTTTCTATTTTATATATTTTCTTTTTTTTTCTTTTTTTTTTGTCCTTTTTTTTTATATTTTTTATCTTTTTTTTTATTTTTTTTTTTTTTTTTTTTTTTTTTTTTTTACCCCCCCCTTTGTGCTTGTTTGGGTTCCCCCAAACCCACGCCCCACCACCCCCACCCCCCCAACCCCCACCACCCCCATACACACACCCCCACCACCCCACACCCCACACCCCACCAAAACCCCGTGTGTCGAGGATTTATTTATTATTATTATTATATAAATTTTATTATTTTATTAATTTATTAATTGGATATTATTTATATATTATATATATATATTAATTATATATATATAATACACACACTTATTCTTTAATGTGCTACCAAACACCACGCACAAAAACACACCCCACCACACACCACACCACACACACACACCACCCACACACACCACACCACACACCCACACACACCACACACCTGTGTGTCGGGATATATAAAATATATTAAAATTAAAATGATATATATCAAGATATATATATTAATATTATTACAACATATTATATATATAATTATATATTATATAATATATACTTTTAAAAATATATATATATTACTTATATATATCTTTTTTTTTCTGAGCCGCCGTGGGCACAGCATGTCTTGATTGTATTTTTTTATGTTGTGAGCTCTTGGGGTGAGTACGTGGTGGGGCCCAGTTCCTTTCCCCGGGGGGAGTCCGGTGGTACCTTTTTTGTAATCATTCCTCTTTTACCGGGCTTGGGACCAGCATTGACTTGGGCTGGTTGGGCCCCCCTGGGTAGGGAACAATCAAAGGGGAGTTCCTTTCCCAAGGGACACCCTGGGGGGTCGGGGACTCAACCCTCGAATTTCGATTGCCGTCGGGAAGTCTTTAGTCCGACGCTCTAACCATTCGGGCCCAGTGCCCCTATATAAAATATATATAGTAAATTTATATATATAAAATTATATTTTATATTATATATATAATATAATATTAAAAATAAATAATTGATTTGTTTCCTACATAAATACATATTAATATATTTGTAAAACATAATAAATATATATAATATATAATAATATATTTTATATATATATATATATATATATATATATATAATTTTAAATACAACCCCCACATATTTATTATTATATATATATATATATAGATATTTTTATATATTTTTATATTCTATTAGTATGTTAATACATTAATTTTATATATATTTATTATAATTATTATATAAAATATTATATATATATATTATATATTATTATATATATATTTATATATATATATAATATGCATATATATACAACACGCACCCGGCACAACACCAATAAGACACAATGTATATATATATAATTTTATATAATATATATATATATTTATATATATATATATAAATTTTTTATTATTTCCCTTTTTATATTATAATAATTTAAAATTTATAAACTATATTTTATTATATAATAAATTTTTATAATATATTTATATTTTTAATTTTATCTATATTATTCTATTTTCCATTTTTATATATATTATATATAATATATTTTTATAATATTATATTATATAATATTATATAAATTATCATATTTTTTAATAATATATTTTTTATTATTAAAATTATTTTTATTATAGACTAATATATAAAATAAATTTTTATTCCTTTATTTAAAAAATTATATTCTTATTATATATTTTTATTTATTTTTTTATATATATATTATTTATATATATATATATAAAATCTTAACAATTTCATATGAATGTGCTTTTCCCAAAACCCACCCACCACACACACCACACACACCCACACCACACACACACACACACACACACACCTGGTGTCGAGTATGTATAATATTATATAATAGATATAGTATATACTATATATATAATATATATATATCTCATATGAATCTACTATATAGTTATATATATATATAGGACTACATATGTCTATAAATATAATATTATATATATATATAAATAGCATAATATATATATATAGATAATATTATATATATATATAAGATATTAATATATAAATCTTCTTCTGAGCCGCGGTGGTCAAGCATGATACCTTGATTGTAGTTTTTCATGTTGTGATCTCTTGGAGTGAGTACTTGTAGGGTCCCCAGTTCCTCTCACGGAGAGTGCCGGTGGTACCTTTTAGGTAATCATTCTCTCTATTATCCGGGCTTGGACCAGCACTTGGACTTGGGTGCCTTGGCCACCCAGTGGCTAGGCAGAAATCAAGGTAAGTTCCTTGCCAAGGGAACAACGTGGCGGTCGTGACTCGAACCCTCGAATTCAGAATTGCCGTCGTGACAGTTTGAGTCCGACGCTCTAACCATTCGGGCCACCGCGGCCTATATATATATGTAGATAGATAGATAGATAGATAGATAGATAGATAGATAGATAGATAGATAGATAGATAGATAGATGATATGCACATGATGTGCATGCCAAAACACACACACACAACACACAACACAAACACACACACACACACACACACACACCACACACCACAACACGCACACACACACCCCACACAAACCACATACACAAACACACACGCAACACAACATACACAAAACACCACACACACACACAAACACACAACACCACAATACATACATATATATATATTATATCTATATATATATAATATATATATCTATATATATATATATTATAATATATATATACATATATATATATATTATATATCTTTATATATATATAATATATATATGGGTGTGGTGTGTGTGGTGTGGTGTGTGTGTGTGGGTGTGTGTGTGTGTGTTTGTGTGTGTGCGGTGTTGGATATATTATTTATATGTATGTTCTATATGGTTGTGTGGTGTGTTTGTGCGTGGTGTGTGTGTAGTGGGTGTGCGGTGTTAATATAGTAATAATAATAAATCGGTTTATTGATTTTTCAGGCAGCCAGGCTGAAATATACATAGACATACAGATAAAGAGACAAATATAATATACATAAACATATAAACAAAACAAACAACAAAGTAGAAATAGTTATCTATAACAACAAAATAAACAGATAAATAAAACGCCAAGTACAAATCAGTGTGTAGTGCTAGGATTGAAATAGTAAATGTGGATGGACTAGTGTTCGTTTGATGGAGTCGGTACTAGAGTGGGTACTGTGCCCGATGGTAGCGGCAGTGCGGGCCTGATGGGCAAAGTTTGTTGGCGGCGCGTAGGGCCCGGCGAGGAGCGGCGCGTCGGGGGGAAGCCGATCACGGGGCGGGATGGCACAGCAATTTAAACCAAACGCTGCGTGAGGTTGTGTGTAGGTTAGTGGCCGAGGAGGTGAGGCCTAGGGCAGCCCAGGGCGCGGTCATAGCAGGTGTAACAGTGCCGATAAATGATCTTGGTGCCCTTTCTCACCATCTCAAGTATGTAGCCAGCTGGGTGGCGGTGAGGGAGGGGGACCAGGCGGGGGAGGTGTGGGTCAATTTAGACAGGAGAATCGCGTAGATATTATGAAGCTCCCGGAGTGGAAAAGCCAAGGGCCTTGAGGGCGACGCAGCATGGTGAAGCTGTATGAGGCTGACCTCACGACTAGATGTCTCTGACGTGCTACGTCCAGGAGAGCTTATCGGTCGATGGTGACGCCGAGACGTGATGGAACGGACAAGGTCGAACAGGTGGTTGCCAATTGAGGATGGGCGAGGGGGCGGGGGTGGTGGAGAAGTCGAACTGCAGCACAACGACTTCTGGCGATGAATGGTGACGTGATTGCGGTGGTCCAGGAGAGGAGGTTGTCGAGGGTGCGCTGGATGGCGGAAGTCGTCAGGACAGGATATATCATAAGGGCACACACCAGGCCTGACAGGCGATATGAGTTGAGTCGTTCCAGTATTCAAACGAGCTCGGTATCAAGGACGAGCGTCGTTAATCATGACAGGATGCACACGGGGGGACCATTCTCGTCCCCTGGGGGGACTCGCACGTAAGGGCAGAAGGCGGAAACTTGACCCTGCACGCAGCACGGCCTCGCTGCCTGTTGAAGAGAAAGTGTGCCAGCCAGGGGATGAGGCACTCCCTGAGCACACGGGGAAGCTGCGGCTTTTGAGATTGACCGTAGTGTGGTCCACCAGGTCGAAAGCTTTTATTGAATGAAATAATGAAGATGCTGGAGTGACGGAGGATTGCGATTGCGAGGGGGGGCGGGACAAGTCGAGGAAGATGACGATGCAGTGTGTGGGGAAGAGGAGGCATGTTGCTCAAACTGCCGAGTATGTAACGCTGGGACTCGAAGTCATGGTAAGCCCAACGGCGACAAGCTTTCGCACAGCAGGCTGGGCAACGGAAGTTATGCGAATGGGTCGTAGTTCAACGAATGAGGCCGGGGCTTGGGGTTTCCCGATGGCGGGACAAATGCGGTAATTCAATTGTGATTCCAGACTTATTGCAATGAGGCGTTTAATTATGGAAGTAAGAGGAGTGGCCAAGTTCATGCGAACTCATGGATGAGGCGCCTTGGCTAGGTCAAGGGGGGTGGGGCTCTCTTGACGCGGATTGTCCCAGATTCTGAAGCACCTGGGACTGACTGACTGTGGGAGCAATGGTGAGGAGGCCGGCACAGAGGAGGGAGGCGGGTCCAGGTGTCCAGGGGGGGGGTACATGCTGACAAATTGAGGCGAATGGTCATTGAGATTCTTGCTGCTCACTGGGCTAAGGTGTGCTGTTAGGTAGGTTAGGCGTTCGGTTAGGTTAGTGCCTATTGCAATGCGGTCCAGCCAACAGTATGTCCACGAACTTTGACGTACCATTGGCTGGGCTGCAGATGCTGTAGACTGCTGTGGTAGAAAGAAGGTTTCTTGCGATGTGATATAAATTCCCTGATGACTCGTAGTGCGGAGTGATTTGTAGGCGGTGACTGTTGTACGAGTGGACAAGTGCTGAATCTGATCCTGAGTAGACATTGAGGCGTATTTGGCACTGCGGCACCCGTGATAAGCAGGTTCGATGGGTGTATCTGAGTGACTTTTCCGGAAAGAAGTGGTTGAAAAAGCCGTGTGACGGTCGAGAGATAGTGGTGCCATTGTCCTCCACCATCAACAGCGGTAGAACGTCAGTCCACGGGTGTGGGGTAACCACTAGCCAAACTGTTGATCGAGGATCAGTGAGTGGCCTGTATTTCCTTGTCTGTCTGCTGTGGCTGAGAGACGGGGGCGAAGGCAGGTATAACACTGATACGTGTCTGCGCGGCTTACAAAGGAGAATACGGTAGACAGGATTCGGTACAGTAATAATAAATTGTTAGGATCAAATCCAGGGTTCTTGTTATAAGTTGGGAAAGTTTACACTGTGACAGAGGAGCCCATTTGCAGTT
>NC_051391.1:3839750-3842250 GCF_015228065.2 Penaeus monodon | reverse complement strand
TCCCCGAGACATTAAGAATTCTTTTGCAAGGAGTATACCTGCCAACTCCGTCTGTGTGGTGCTGGCCTAATTTTGCACTCATATTAATTTGATGTTGTAGTAAGCTATTTTTTGTATACAGTTATGTACACTGTTTTTTGTTGAATTTTTCCATGGTGGAATGGATCAACCTTTTGGTATTTTACTAATTGAGACATTGAGGTTTGTAATGTTCATAAATATTTTGTGTATCAGAGGGCGTTCGTGTGTGTAATTACTCACGTCTACTTGCGTGACTTTATGCTGCAGTTGTTTTTTGGAAATCTGAAAGATACAAAGATTCCCTCAGAGCCTGACCCCAAATATAGTAGAAATAATTATTCAATCAGAAATGGATGGTAGTTTTAGTTCTGATCTCATGTTCACTATCCTTGCTGTTCTCGGGGCGCCAAGGATAATCCTCATAGCTTCATTTTGCACGACCTACAAGCTATTCATTTCTGATTCCTTATACTGCAACAAGTGCAGTGCATGGTAGTCTACAACTGACCTTTTAAGCCAAGTAAAAGAGCCTAGCGAGCTTAACATTGATGCCATGCTCT
Organism: Penaeus monodon; assembly: GCF_015228065.2. Classification (NCBI taxonomy): domain Eukaryota; kingdom Metazoa; phylum Arthropoda; class Malacostraca; order Decapoda; family Penaeidae; genus Penaeus; species Penaeus monodon. The sequence continues at coordinate 3,841,669 of NC_051391.1, read as the reverse complement.
CTTCCAACAAGAACTTTCGACGGTTTCAATCTCTCCCACAGTCTCTTCCTTAGATAAAGGATCAGGTCTGCATCATTTACCCCGAGTTATTTACGCTTATGACAAATATCAAGCTCCTGGTCACCTATGCGAAAAGTGGGTAGGGGTATGATACATGGGTTGACAGCCATTTTCTCAGCCGAGATGACTAATCCACACTCATGAGCCCTTCTTGTGAGATTGTTGAGAATTATTTGCATCCTCTCTTGTGATGATGCTCTGACACATATGTCATCAGCATATAGCATATCATGGATTCACTATCCCCAAGTGGGATATCTGCCACCAGCTTGTGCATGAGGACATTGAGCAGCATAGGGCTGAGAACTCCTCCTTGTGGTGTCCCAAGTTCAAAAGATTGTGAAGTGGAACTTCTCACTCCCCTGAACAAGACACTTCCAGATCTGTTCGAAAGATACATTCTAATCCAGCTCAGTAACTTATCCCCGATGCCAAAGCTTACTAATTGTTCTAGGATAACTTCTCTGTTTGCAGTGTCAAATGCTGTCTTAAGGTCAAGAAAAACAGTGTGCTTCCTTGGATTATAGCTTGAAAAGTACTCTGCAAAGCAATGTCGTGTGCTACGTCGCGATAGAAATCCGTACAGTATGTGAGATAATTTACCTTGTAACCTGTACCTGAGTATGTTCAAATTTATCCTTTCTAGAACTTTGCACACCCATGAGGTTAGTGAAATTGGGCGGTATTTATCAGTGTTTGATTTCGGTATAGGGATAATTAGACTGCACATTCAGGGGCAAGGCAGAATACCTTGTGACAACCTTAACCTGTACCAGGTCCAAAAGGGGATTACCAGATACTGAGCTATTAGGCGGAAGACACTATAAGTAATTTTATCCTCACCTGGGGTGGAAGCTTTTCCTTTGACCAGTGCATTGTTCAGCGTATCTCGGTACTCTCAGCAAAGTCTGAAGGGTCGGTATCAGAACGTCCAATTTCAATAGCAAATTTATGTGCTATTTTAGACTGACTAAAATGATTTTGAATATTTGTGGGAAGTGAGCTTAATTTGGACACTCCAGCTCATTAACTCAGGAGCATATCTGCTTGTGCAAGAGGACTATGGAACTGCGGGGTGTTAGTTGGTTTGCTTGAGAGTCGATGAATTGTTTTTTCCAGGCCTCAGACAATGAGATGCTATTGTTGATGCTTGTAGGAACTGTTCAAAGTGTTCGTTTCTGAAACGAGTTTTTAATTCCCGAAGATTTTGTTAGCCTTAAGAAACTGAATAAGGTTGTCATGGGTATTGTCCTGCTTGTAGATATCAAAAGGCTCCTGAGCTCGCTTTTGTTTTCTTACTAGTGTAGGGTCACCGACCTACTTAGGTTGTTTGGAGCGTTGTGAGTTGTTGCTCTTGAAGGTTTTCTTTGAACAGACCCAGGTTTTGTAGTAATCAGTGACCACTTTCGTTATGTCCATGGAGAATTTATCAACACTCGTTACTGTGTAATCTTTATACCAGTCATAAATACGTGATTTAAGTTGGTGCTCAAGGTAAGGAGAAATAGAAATGTTAAGCCTGTTTGTTTTTACAGACAAAGTATTATCAACAGCGTATCTCGTTACTATTGCAAAGTGGTCAATGATTAGCTCTGTTGCAAGCATGCTTCTGACATTTCCATGCACAAAATTAATTCCTATTACATAATCTAGCCTGCCCCCGCCACGTGAGTTTCCATGTCTGTATCATAGAACTATTGTTCACAAAATGTCGAAACTCTCCGTCATTTTCACTGCATTGACTATCTCCAAATGTATTATGTCTAGCATTAAAACCCCCCATGCATATTGTGCTGTGATTCTAAAAGTTGGGCAGTGAATCAATTTGAAACTTTCTACACCTTGCGTATACATTGTGT
>NC_051391.1:3834023-3837150 GCF_015228065.2 Penaeus monodon | reverse complement strand
GGAGTTGTTGGCCAAATATTTATCATTGTTAAACTAATTTCTGAACATAAAATTTCGTGCTCGTGTTTCAGTGGTTTGTGCCTGAAATGTTTTGAATCAGATATGAAAAAAAAATATATATACACAGTCTGAAGATTTCGTAACGTAATTGTTAGCGCAACTTAGGTCTGAACTTGTCATACCTATCCATACCTTGTTATCCTCGGGCACAGCCCCCCCCCCCCCCCGGTATCCCACATGTCCCACACCCGCCAATACTTATTACGTTCTTCATTACTGTATTATTGTATTCAGTTATCTCAGTTTTATGTTTTCATGTGCATGGTGAATTAATGTTCATTATGAGGTATGACCCAGTCCATTCAAGCTGCAGCAAGGGAATATAAACAATTGTCATTTCTACTGTTCACCGAAAACGGGTGTACCATTTATAAGAGCAGGCAACTGTACATTTGCAAATCATCATCACAGGCTCGTGACTCAACAAGGCCAGTGAAACAAAAGGGAAGAATTACAATGATGCCTGTTCAGAGTTAAGTAAGTTCATTTAGCACCCTGGCTATCTGCTCAGGCGTGGGCAATCATGATTACAGTTTTTACATATATCTGGCATAGCACAGTAGTCTGTGAATACTGTAATTGTACATGGTAAAATAGAATATAAATCATACATCATACAAAAATATTATTTTGATATGCTTTTGCCACTGTGTTTACATAACACTGTTTACGGTAGTTATTACCTAGTAAATTTAGGATATAGTACGAGTATATCTTCCAATGGATCAGATGAAATGAAATATTCACATAGTTCTTAATACCTTTAGGTGGTCTGAAAGGCTGAATCACATGACATTCCGAGATATAGTGCTCTAGCGTAAGCTTGTTTACTTCATTACACGGTCTACATCTAGATTCATCTGCACTTCTTGCAACGTGCAGTTGCCAGTAACCTAAATGTATTCTTGGCAATAACCAACGTCGTATTGTTTGGTTGACCTCGGTGCCACCCATAGAAAAGCTTGTTATCTCTTTACTGATCGTAGAGCTTTATGGTACAGCTTTAAGGCCTTTGAGAGTTCGTCAGATCTACTAGTTCTTCCTTATGAGAACTTTTCAATATATGTGCAACCCCAGCAAGAGGCATCCCAAGATCTATGTTCACAGTATCTATGCTGCAGACTTCCTTCGCCAATTTATCTACACGGTCGTGCTTCCGTATGCCAACATGAAATGGTATCCATACAAATTGAATGTTGAAATCGCGCTCTATTGCATAAGTTACGTAACGCTTAATGCAACTCCCAATTTCCTCATTGTCACCTGCTTTGAAAGACTTTAGTGTCTGAAGAGCACTTTGAGAGTCACAGAAAACTAGTCCAGATCCCCGAGACATTAAGAATTCTTTTGCAAGGAGTATACCTGCCAACTCCGTCTGTGTGGTGCTGGCCTAATTTTGCACTCATATTAACTTGATGTTGTAGTAAGCTATTTTTTGTATACAGTTATGTACACTGTTTTTTGTTGAATTTTTCCATGGTGGAATGGATCAACCTTTTGGTATTTTACTAATTGGGACATTGAGGTTTGTAATGTTCATAAATATTTTGTGTATCAGAGGGCGTTCGCGTGTGTAATTACTCACGTCTACTTGCGTGACTTTATGCTGCAGTTGTTTTTTGGAAATCTGAAAGATACAAAGATTCCCTCAGAGCCTGACCCCAAATATAATAGAAATAATTATTCTATCAGAAATGGATGGTAGTTTTAGTTCTGATCTCATGTTCACTATCCTTGCTGTTCTCGGGGCGCCGAGGATAATCCTCATAGCTTCATTTTGCACGACCTACAAGCTATTCATTTCTGATTCTTTATACTGCAACAAGTGCAGTGCATGGTAGTCTACAACTGACCTTTTAAGAGCCAAGTAAAAGAGTCTAGCGAGCTTAACATTGATGCCATGCTCTCTTCCAACAAGAACTTTCGACGGTTTCAATCTCTCACACAGTCTCTTCCTTAGATAAAGGATCAGGTCTGCATCATTTACCCCGAGGTATTTATACTTATGACAAATATCAAGCTCCTGGTCACCTATGCGAAAAGTGGGTAGGGGTATGATACATGGGTTGACAGCCATTTTCTCAGCCGAGATGACTAATCCACACTCATGAGCCCTTCTTGTGAGATTGTTGAGAATTATTTGCATCCTCTCTTGTGATGATGCTCTGACACATATGTCATCAGCATATAGCATATCATGGATTCACTATCCCCAAGTGGGATATCTGCCACCAGCTTGTGCATGAGGACATTGAGCAGCATAGGGCTGAGAACTCCTCCTTGTGGTGTCCTAAGTTCAAAAGATTGTAAAGTGGAACTTCTCACTCCCCTGAACAAGACATTTCCAGATCTGTTCGAAAGATACATTCTAATCCAGCTCAGTAACTTATCCCCGATGCCAAAGCTTACTAATTGTTCTAGGATATCTTCTCTGTTTGCAGTGTCAAATGCTGTCTTAAGTTCAAGAAAAACAGTGTGCTTCCTTGGATTATAGCTTGAAAAGTACTCTGCAAAGCAATGTCGTGTGCTACGTCGCGATAGAAATCCGTACAGTATGTGAGAGAATTTACCTTGTAACCTGTACCTGAGTATGTTCAAATTTATCCTTTCTAGAACTTTGCACACCCATGAGGTTAGTGAAATTGGGCGGTATTTATCAGTGTTTGATTTCGGTATAGGGATAATTAGACTGCACATCCAGGGGCAAGGCAGAATACCTCGTGACAACCTTAACCTGTACCAGGTCCAAAAGGGGATTACCAGATACTGAGCTATTAGGCGGAAGACACTATAAGCAATTCTATCCTCACCTGGGGTGGAAGCTTTCCTTTGACCAGTGCATTGTTCAGCGTATCTCGGTACTCTCAGCAAAGTCTGAAGGGTCGGTATCAGAACGTCCAATTTCAATAGCAAATTTATGTGCAATTTTAGACTGACTAAAATGATTTTGAATATTTGTGGGAAGTGAGCTTAATTTGGACATTCCAGCTCATTAACTCAGGGGCATATCTGCTTGTGCAAGAGGACTATGGAACTGCGGGGTGTTAGTTGGTTTGCTTGAGAGTCG
>NC_051391.1:3816523-3829023 GCF_015228065.2 Penaeus monodon | reverse complement strand
CTATATGACAGAGAGAAACGGAGTTTATACGGCCATTAAAGTTTGAATTACACCATAAGCATGAGGGGCAGCTATTGTTCATAAAACGGAAACATAAAACGTGTCTCATAGTAGTAGATGCATTAGCAATGTCGTATGGGTAGAACATTTGAGCAAATTGCGGGTACGATAAATGTCGATTTGCAGAAGGATGACGAATAATGGCCGTAGATCTGGGAGAGGTGAGAAATATATAAAACACAAAAGCCTACTGGATATTTCGTTAATAAATGAAAAGTGACCGGTTGGTGATGTAAGTATTCTGTTAGCATGATATCAAACACACGCAAAAATGCATACATGTACAGTTCCATCCAAAAGGCCGGACCCACTCTGGTCTGAGAGTGGATGAGCCTCTCCCTCTCCTTCTGCGGGTTCTGTTGGTCTGTCTCTGTCTCTTTCTCTTTCTCTCTCTCTCTCTCTCTCTCTCTCTCTCTCTCTCTCTCTCTCTCTCTCTCTCTCTCTCTCTCTCTCTCTCTCTCTCTCTCTCTCTCTCTCTCTTCTCTTCTCTCCTTTCTTGGAAAAGGAATGGGAATTGATATAACATATATATGATATGGATAGATTGAGTAACTTTTTAAAAGTGCATCCTTCGCATTTCAATTATATTTGTTATATGTAGTTCTGCATGAAATAGGGAGGTTAGCCTGCTAATAAGTCCATTTCTAAAAATGGAATGTCTCTCCCTCTTGCTCTTTTTTCCTGTCTCTACTTTTATGCATATCTACTTTCTAACTTCCCTGCAATTAAAACGCCTGTTCCCTCCGAATCTTGGGAACCTTCTTCGTCTGGGCCATTCATTTACGTACCGCGACGATCAGCCATCCTTATTTTCCTTCGCCAGGGAATCGTGTGACAAGATGAAATGTCAGGCCCCTGCAGTCCGTGCCCCATACCCCTTCTACTTTCCTCTCCCCTTCCTTCCCGTCCATCCTTTTTCTTCCACGTCTTATCTAAGATCTTCAGGGCGCAGCGGTAATGCAAAGAAAACGTGTTAATTTTTTATGGGGGGGGGATCTTTCACCCCAAAGAATAATTTTGAACCCGAGCCTGGCTTCGCAAATACTGCTCAACCATGCTCTCTGCCTCTCTCTCCTGCGTTTTGCTTTCCTTATCCCCATCCTCTTTATCTTCTCCTTTTTTTTTTTTTTTTAAAAAAAAAAAAAATTTTTTATACTGTAATAGATCGTGTTCACAAATGTCGGCAACTCTTCGCCATTTTCATTGCATTGACTATCTCCAAAGGTATAATGTCTAGCTAAAAAATCTCCCATGCATATTGTGGCCGGATTCTGAAGTTGGGCAGTGAATCAGTCTGAAACTTTTACACCTTGCGTATACATTGTACAGGAGGAAAAACCCAGCGCTGTTCGAATATGTAAATGCTGATACTGCAATTATGTCAAGTAGATTCTGCAAAAACTTATGGTCGGTATGAGTGTCACTGACATAAGTCAATAGCCTGTCATTCCTGTGTTCGTTAGGAGTGGTAGCCTCTAATTCTAGGGGCGGTTTTTATTTAGTGGCTGATGTGAAGGGCTCTTGTAAACAGAATAACGTCAACATTATTGTTATGGATATAGATAAAGCAAGTTCATTAATTCTACGTGGAACACCACGTATATTCCATGAAAAGAAAAGTAATTGTTTTCTTGTCCCCCATCACACCCTATGTTTAAATGATGTCAATTCGGTTTGATGAAAACTCTTTAGTCTGCATAATTTCTTGTACTGCATTACGTAGTTGTGTTGTATCTCTTTATTTATCTGTTTGCGCGCTTTCCGCGTATTGATACTATACGCATAATCCGTACCTGATAGCAGTTTCTGAGTGATGTCCCACAGATCGGCCGTTTCCAACGCCATCGTTCGATCAGCGTCATTTTTACGGTCACTGTGCACTGTTTTCAGATGTCCGCCCCAGGCGTAATAATAATATCAGAGAACTCATTCGTATTGTCAGCAACAAACATCAATAACATCACAGAACGCACGTGCGTAATTAATAATATCAGAGACCAATTCGTATTTTCAACATCACTAACATCATCAGAACGCACATTTCCCTGTCTACACAATCATTTTGTTCTCCATTATCATTTTTTTCAAATTCAGCAATTCAGCAATTTCTTATTTCCCGGCGTGTCCATGTCTTTTTCACAATGGTTTTCTCCTCGTGGCACTGGTTTCCTAGGATTGGGGAATCCCCCTGGCAGTTGTGGGAAGTCCTGTGGGTTGGTGCGTCACGGCAGCCCTGGGTGGGTGGGGTGGCTGAGGGGGATCGCCACTCCACGGTCGATGGTACGGTCGGGGCAGGTGGGGGGGGTGCTTGTGGCGGGTTTGTGGGGGCAGTTACGGTGCCAGCCGTCACACCTTCCGATCTGCACCTGAAGCACCTCTTCACGATGGTGGCGGCGTCATCGTGGCGTTGTCCTTTCCTCGTTTCTCGCAGGGCAGTCCTTTGCATGGTGAGCTCTGAAAAGACAGAACACGCTGTGTCCTTCCTGCCAATATTAGCTACGTGGCCATAACCTTGACACTTGTAGCTAGACTACAACCTCTGAGCACCACGGTCGAATGGAGCTCGGCTCTAGTATATACAAAAGAATTGGTACTCTGTAGGTGGCGGCTGTTCACCGCTCCATACAATGATGAGCCTGTTCAAGGGCTGTCCGTCTTATAGATCCTCCGGGCTTTAAAAACACCCGGAAGATGCAGTGCTTCCTCAGCGGCCGCCTCTTCGGAAACCTGGTAACCAGGTATTCCCCATATTTTTTCTTTTTCAGGCTGAAAGCGTCTTTGTTCTGCAGAGAGATCCGCAAAGTGCCCATAACCATCAGGGGCACATATGTTGTTGTTCGTCGCACATAGAAGTAGCGCGAGGATATACATCTCCCCGGCCACCATGTTAGCGGGCTCCTCTTGGGAAGGGCGGCAGCTGGCTGACCTCCCTCATCCACCTATTTTATCGACGGAAGTCGTGTCCTCAGGAAAAGGGCCAGTCTAATGGACCTCTCCCGGGGGGTGATGGGTTCGGTTTTGGGTCGTTCCGTTTGCTCTTCGGTCAGGTGCTGTATTATCGGCATGGTGTTCACTTTTTCCTTCTGGTCGGAACGGAGTTGGAATCCCTCGTTATCAGCATCAGGGCGCGTCGCATCCAATATCGTTCACATCCCTATGTTCGGTGGAAATCAATCCTCCCATAGAGTGGAGGGTTGAGGGGGTGGTAGTTGGCAGGCACTGGGTGGGCATCGAGCGCCGTCCCCACCCCTCATATGGTAGGACAGTGAGGGTGGTTGTCCCGTCCGCTTCTTAGTTGATCCATCCCCTGCGGTCGGGCGCGGGGAGGGGTGCCGAGCGCAGGTCAAGTGTGTCACACATACATTCCCAGGTCTCGCAACGGTCGTGGTACAGCACCCTGTTACCTTAGCATCACACTCAGTATTCGTAATTTTGATAAGCACTGTTTTTTCTAGAGTCCCGACCATAATATCACGACACCAATTTGGTGTATCTACACCAACAACCACCACGCACACTCTGAGTATAAGGGGGACAACCCAGTTGAGGGGGTTTATCCCCGTAAAATCGTCCAGAACACAGGAGAAATCCTGATGACGTCCTGCTTTGGTATTACTAGGCTTACAACTGTGATTTTTATAGTTAAGTTAAGTAAGTTAAGTAAGTTTATTTACCACCCTGGCTATCTGCTCAGGGGGGCAATCATGATTACAGTTATAAAATATATCTGACATTGATACAGTAGCTGTAACTAACTGTAGTGTACAAGGTAAAATATACAATAAACATACATCATACAAAAATTATTACTTACATCTGCTTTGCCACTGGGTTTGAATAACACTGTTATTGCATACGGGAGTTTCACATAGTAAATTTAGGTATAGTACGAGTATATCTTCCAAGTATCAGATGAAATGAATATTCACATAGTTCTTTATACATCAGATTAGGTGGCTGAAAGGCTGTATCACATGACATTCCGAGATATAGTGCTCCAAGTGTTCGTTTGTTTTCTCGTTACACAGTCTACATCTAGATTAATCTGCCCACTTCTGACACCGTGCAGTTGCCAGTACATTCTGTACCTAAACGTATTCTGGCAAAACCACCGTTCACAATGTCTGGTTGACTTCGGTGCCACCCATAGGACGGCTTGGCCATCCCTATACTGATAGTAGTGCCTATGGTACGCTTTTCAGGCCTTGAGTGTTAATCATCACTACTAGTCTTCCTTATGAGAACTTCAATTATATGTCAACCCTAGGCAAGAGGCATCCCAAGATCTAGTTCCACAATACCGTGCTGCAGGCTTTCTTCGCCAATTTGGCTACGTGGTCGTGCTTGCGTATGCCTAACATGAGATGGATCCTACACTGAATGGTTGAATTACGTCTGTTGCAAGGTTACGTTACGCTTAATGAAATCACAATGTCTTCATCGCCACCGCTTTGAAAGAATTTAGCGGTCGAAGAGCACTTGAGAGTCACAGACAACTACTCCAGAGCCCTAGACATTAAGAATTCCGTTGCGAGGAGTATACTGCCAGCTCCGTTTGGTAGGCTGGCCCAGTTTTGTATTCTCATATTAACTTGATGTTGAGTAAGCATTTTTGCATACAGCGCAAGCACAACCAGCTTTGTATCCAGGACTGTACGGATCCGTCGGCGTAAAACACTCATATGCATCACACCCATAGATCTGTGGTGTTCCGTTACCGTTGCAGCGCAATTTGTTTTAACACACAGTTATGCACCCTGTTTTTTGTGTAGGACATGTAAGGTGCACTATCAATGTTGAATTTTTCATGGTGGAAATGGAGCGACCTTTTGTATAGTATTTTACGAATTGAAACATTGAGTTTTATAATGTTCATGGAAGATTTTGTGTACAGAGGGCGAACGTGTGTGTGATTTGTCACGTTACTTGCGTGATTTTATGTGCAGTTGTTTTTGGAAAACTGAGCGATACAAGGTTCCCCTCAGAGCTTTGACCCCAAATAGGTGAAATAAATAGTATTCTATCAGAAATGGATGGGAAGTTTAATTCTGATCTCATGTTTACTATCCTTGCTGTTCTCGGGGAGCCGGAGGATAATCCTCATAGCTTTTTATTGGTTTTTTTTTTTGCACTACCTCCAAACTACCTATTTCTGATTCAGTACACTGCAACAAGTGCCGTGCATGGTAGTCTAACAATGACCTATAAAAGGCCAAGTAAAACAGGCTACGAGATTAACATGATGCCATGTTCTCTTCCGACAAACTGCAAAGGGTTCAATCTCTCCAGGAGTCTCTTTTTAGAGAGAGGACCAGGGTCTGCATCATTACATTCACCCGAGATATTTATATTGTGGCATATGTCAAGCTCCTGGTTACCTATGCGAAAAGTGGGTTGGGGGTATGATCATGGGTTAGAGCCATTGTTTTCTCAGCAGGAAAGACTAACCACACTCATGTGCCTTTGCTCGTGATTCTGTCGAGAATTAATTAACTGGCATCCTCACGTGATGATGCTCGACGCTAGGTCATCAGCATGCATATAATGGATTCACCATCCCCAAGTGGGATATGCTGCCACCAGCTTGTGCATGAGGACATGAACAAGCATAGGGCTGAGAACTCCTCTCCTGTGGCGTCCCAAGTTCAAAAAGATTTTTTTTTGTTTCTGTGAAGTGGAACTTCTCACTCCCCTGAACAGGACACTTGCAGATCTTTCGAGAGATACATTCTAATCCCAGTTCAATATTTTTACCGGATGGCCAAAGGCTTACGAATTGTTCTAGATAACTTCTCTGTTTGCAATGTCAAAAGCGACTTAAGGTCAGAAAAACAGTGTGCTCCCTGGATTAGAGATGTGAAAAGTACTCTGCAAAGCAATGTTGTGGCTACGTCCCGATAGAAATCGTTACAGTCTGTGAGATAATGGTACCTTGTAACCTGTACCTGAGTCTGTTCAAAATTATCCTTCTAGAACTTTGCATACACATGAGGTAATGAAATGGTCGGATTTATCAGTGTTTGATTCGGGATAGGGATGATTAGACTGCGTGTCAGAGCCAGGCCAGAATACCTTGTGACAAACTTACTGTATAGGTGCAAAAGGGTATTAAACCAGTACCGAGCTATAAGGCGGAGGACACTATAGGTATTCCATCCTCAGCTGGGGGGACGCTTTTCCTTTGATCAGTGCATTGTTCAGTTCCCACCAGTGATCTTTCAGCAAAGCTGAGGGTCATGTATCAGAACATCCCAATCTCAATGGCAAATTTGCGTGCAATTTTAGAATGACTAAGGTGATCCTGAATATTGTGGGAAGTGAGCTCAATTGGACGCTCCATCCCTTGACTAAGGAGCATATCTGCTGTGCAAGAGGACTATGTGAACGCGGGGTGTTAGTTGGTTTGGACTGAAATTCGTTTAATTTTTTTCCAGGACCTCGACATTGAGGTGTTATGTTAATGCTTTGTAGGAACTGTCAAGTGTTCATTTCTGAAGTGAGTTTTTAATTCCCGTATGTTTTTGTTAGCTTAAGAAAGTCCATAAGGTTGTCACGGGTTTATCCGGCCTTTAGATATCATAAAGCTCCTGAACTCGCTTTTGTTCCCTTAATAATGTAGGGTCCCGACCCACTCAGGTGGTTGCAGCGTTGTGAGGTGATGTTCTTGAAGGTTTTCTTTGGACAGACCCAAGTGTTTAGTAATCAGTGACCACTGGGTCATGTCCATGGGGGGGAACAAACAAAAAAAAAAAAAAAAAAATTTATCAACACAGGTTACTGTGTAATCATTGTACCCAGTCATAGATACTGTGATTTAAAGGGATGCTCAAGGTAAGGGGGGATAGAAATTTTGAACTATTGTTTGTTGGTGACTGAGTATTATCAACAGCGATCTCCGGTACTATTGCCAAGTGGTCACTGATTAGTCTGTTGCAAGCATGCTTCGACGGTTCCATGCACAAGATCCCCTCCTATTTCATAATCTAACTGCCCCGCACGTGAGTTGCCTGTCTGTTATCATATAATGTCTAGATCTGTGTTCACAAAATGTCGGAACTCTCGCATTTTCATTGCATTGACTATCTCCAAATGTTAAAGTCTAGCATAAATCTCCATGAATATTGTGCCGTGATTCTGAAAGTTGGGCAGTGAATCAGGTCTGAAACTTTCTACACCTGCGATACATTGTACAGAGAGAAAAACCCAGCGCTGTTCGAATATGTAAATGCTGATACTGCACCATTATTGTCATTAGATTTCTGCCCACCAACCTTATGCGGTTATGTGTCACTGACATAATTTTTCGAAAAAAGGCGCGTTGGTCCTAGAATTTTTTAATCTGGCGGGGACGTCCGTAGAGTTTTGATAGCCGATTTTTAGTCTTTTTTTTGTTTTGCTGTTCTCGGACAAAGTTTGGCTCGGGGTTTCGAAAATCGGCTTTTAACGTTTCTTAAATATCACTTTCTTCGGATTCTGCAGCTTCCGTGACACCCAGTGCCATTTCCATTATCCCCCCCCCTTCAACCCCGGTTCCCACGCATCCCCCCAAGTCGTTGGGTAGAGGAAATATATCAAAAATCCGATTTTGGAACTTAGTCTCTGGGAGGGTGCGTCGCTCTCGGTAACAATTACCTTATTCTTATGCTTAATGTAGGTGTCAAACCCTTTTAAGTTAAGAACTGAGCTCGTGCTTATATCTCATCTCATTTCATTTGATGATTTCATTAGAGTTCATTCATGTCACTCCATCCATTACATATAGTATTTCATTGTTTCATGTTAGATTATATACAGTATTCGGACAGTCAGAGGTATGCGGCCGAAATTACTTACATATGTAAGGGAGAAGCAGAAAGCCTATTATCTTTAAAACATATTACATCAACCACAGTTTAGTAATTAACCATCACTATCATCGAAAGTATTCAGCACTCTATCATCTTAACACACCATAATGGACACATGATGAACAGAATGGGGAAAATTTCATAATGACAATGAAATTATATAGAAAGGAAAAACCTAAAAAAGACAAATTAAAAAAAAAAAGCGAACCCCCAACCGGTCCTCCCGACCACCACCAGCGTCGCTAGCCGTTCCCCCAGAGTCCAGATGTTCTGAGCTCCCTTTCCCCGTTATTCACCATGCAAGACGAAAAGGGCGAACCAGTGCTTTAACCGTGAATGTGAATCGAACCCCACTAAAAAGTACACTATTCGAACACCGTCCTAAAGCTACGTCTGCAAAGCAAAACCGTAGTCGGGTGAGGAGACTAGCGCAGGCGATGCCAGGAAGCAGACGCGGGTTTTCATCTCCAGCATTATCCCATTATATATATTAATTTTAATAATATATATATATATATATATATATTTATATAAATATAAAATTTTATAACAGTATAATCGTGTGTATAATATATATATATATATATATTAAAATAATATATATATTATAAAAATAATTATAATTAAATATATTAAAATAAATATATATAAGTATATATATATGTGTAATATATATATATATATATTTTTGGGTGTGTTTGTTAGTGGTTTTTGGGGTGGGTTGTGTGTTTGTGTGTGTGTGGTGTGTGTGGGTGTGTGTGTGTGTGTGTGTGTGTGTGGTGTGTGTGCTGTGCGCGCGAGTGTGCGTACGTGCGTGCGTGTGTGCGTACGTGCGTGCGCGCGCAAATATACATATACATATATCTGTATGTATATATATAAACACACACATACAATATAAATATATATATACATATATATATATATATAAATATATATATATATATGATTGTGTATATATGTGTGTGTGTGTGTGTGTGTGTGTGTGTGTGTGTGTGTGTGTGTTTATATATATACATACATATATGTGTATATGTATATTTGCACACACACATACACACACAAATATATATATATATATATATATATGTAATATATATATATATATATATATATATATATATATATATATATATATTATATATATATTATGGGTGGGTGCTTCACGCGCATGGTGATGTGAAGCGATGGTGTGGTAGCTAGATAGTGTTAAGTGCTTGCATGCCTTCTCGCTTGCAGCTTCCCCTGGCTATTCAGTGCGAAAAAGGGAGCAGCTTTGCATAAAGGTCTCCCCTGCCAGGTCACAGCCTCTCCCCCATCAAGACTTCTGCAGTGCCTCCTTGTGGCCACAATGGGTAATGGGCACCTTGCGGTTCCAGGCTAAATCTGTGGGGGATCTCGGAGCAGCAGGAGGCCCCAGAGGTACGGAGCTATGGCCACCGGGATGGGATACGCTCTGGCTCCATACCAACTCCCCGCCCCCCCAGCCACCCTGGGGTAATGGGGGGCTCGGGGGAGGTGGGCCTTGCCAGTCCTCCTCCCCAGAAAGACCCACTGGCAACATCAACAATAAATGGGGAAAAGCGGGGGAAGGGGGGCTGTCCCTCCCACCCAGCAAGTAAGGCGGGCAAATGTCGGGGTGCAGGATCGGAACGAGAGTTACTCGTCCCGCCTGCGCCCCGGCAGGCGCCAACCTACCATGAAGCTTGTGGGGCAAAGCCCTCGGGAACCCGCAGGTGGAAGGGGGTCCCACAGCCTCCCGCCCCCCCTTTATTTGTCGCGTGTCAGCGCGGGGGCCAGGCGTGTTTTGGGGTAAGCGCTTAAACACCCCGCCCTTGGGGCAGGATGAGGGTTTACCTCTCATAAAGGGAATTTAAAGCGACGGGAATTGAAGTGGCTGCCCTCTCAGAGGTGAGAAGACCTGGAGCGGCACGTCAGTGTGGGTGGTTACCCCTACTACTGGTGGGCCGAGCGAGTCACCCCCCCAGGGGTAGCCATACCCATTCCACCCCGACTTCAGCCTCGTTATTTGGGTTTGACCCCGGGTTTGATGGCTATTATAGCACTAAACTGAAGAGCTTTTGGTTCATGTCTCTCTTTGCTGTATACGCTCCTACCGATGTATTAAAATTGATGTGAAAAGGCTTTCTATGCCAAACTCGATCCGGGACTTTGCTAGGTCCAGAAAATGAGGTTTTCTCGGGCCCCGGGCTTTGCTGGGTCACAGAAAAATAGGTTTCCAACCCGATTGCGGACGGGGTACAGCGACATGGGTACAGTGGCCAGGAGATCGACCACATTCTTTTTGCACACGATGGGGGATCCTCCAAAAACTGCATTTTTTCCCGAGTGCCGATTTTGTGGCACCGACCATAGGCTGGTTGTGGCCCCCCGCGGGTCCATTTTAAAAAACTCCCCGTCCCTCCAGTGGCCCCCCAAAGGTTTTCTCCTGGACAGACAAAAGGGAGGTGGAGGTCCCCATGGGTTCACCATGGCAGTCTCGACCGTTCACAAAACCCAACAACCTGACGCCCCCAGTTGCTCTATGGGAGCTTTCAAGGGGTTAGCACTCGAAGCAGCTCAGGAGCCCTTTGGTTTTCGCCCGAGAGCAAGCAGAATTATCTCCCTGGAGACTTAGGGCCAGAAGTGGTTGCAAGGCTGGGCTGAATGGGAATCAAGTTTGTGCTTTCCCATGGTGCGTAGGGCTCGGACACGCGAGAAGGGAAAGGGGAACAGTTCATCAGGAATCTTGCGAGGAGGTCGAAGGCCATTTCTGGAAAATGACCCCCCTGCCTAAAAAGCCTGAGAAAATGAACTCTAAGCCCTCCCTCACAGATGACTGCAGTCCAATCACGATGGACGGATCATTCAGTCATGGTGGGGTTCGGAACGTGGGGAGTATTTTGAACAGTTGAAAGGGAGACCCTCCAACAGTTCCCTTGGGATGCAAGCGAGTCTCGTACTGTGCGGCCCCACCATCAGCGAGAAACCCCTACCTAACAGGGGTTTAGGATAGCGATTCCAAAGCTGAAGAGTGGGAAAGCTGGGGGCATGTTGATATCCGCTGAACTGCTAAAGGCGGGGTAAACCTATGGCCGGGGCCTGCATACAGTCCGACTCCCATCGGGCATCTGGACCTTTCCCCCCTGACCTCGGGGGGCGTGTTTACCCCTTTCTGGAAGGGAAAGGGGATCTTTGGGACGTAGCAATCCCGTGGTATTACACTGCTCAACATACCAGGAAAGGGTTTCCCCCCGCATTTTTCGAAACAGTCCGCAACCCCCTATGGGGCACAGAGACCAGAGCAGTATGGTTTTACTCCTGGCAAGTCCCGATGACTGTATACAGCGCTTGAGTAATTTGGAACCCCGTCGTGAGTTTGGTTGGGGGTTGCTTGCAGCCAATTTGACCTAAGAAGGGCGTTTGACCAGGCATCTGGAATCGCTAGGGGAGATCCTGAGACTCAGGGAATTCCAACACAGATTTTTTCCCCTCAGCCTCTATATGGTATGAAAGTGCGAAAGTGGGGTGGGGGATGTCGAATTCTTCTCGTTAATTCAAGGGTGGGGCAAGGCTGCGTCCTTCACCAACATTTTTCAACACCTGTATGGACGGATAATGGGTAGAGTACTACCCAAAGTCAGTGTGGAGAAAATAGGCAATATAGGCTCAACCTTGACTTTCCCGTGATTTTTCTATCCTATTGACCCCGGAATCACTGGGGGGTCTTGATGCATTAGCAATGAGGCAAACCCCTTTAGCCTAGGGGTCCCCTGGACCAAGCCCAAGATTCAGGACTTTGGGGGCCTTTTAGGGTGCTTGCGGCGAGGACGTTTTACTCCCTTGGTAGCGTAGTCCATATTCGGGTTCTCAGACCAGGAAGTCAGAGATGGATTGGACTGGCAAAAAGACCCCATGAACTCGATCAAAAAGGGTTTTGGAGAGGACCTTTTGCTCTAGGGAAGCGAAACCTGGACGTATCCAGTCCCTTGGATTTCCGCCTTGAGCCTTTTAACAATCCTTCGTCGGATCATGGGGTTAGTTGGGGGACAGCGTTTTTCAACAGGGGTTTACACCGTGAGAGGATGGGACCTGTTATTTGCATAATCTGGGATGGCAATTTAGGCTATATGGCCACCTAGCTCGTCTCCCTTGGGACGCCCCTGCCCACCAGGTTGTCTCTCTGCGAGACAACCCGGGGTGGGGGAAACCTATGGGAGACCTAGGAGATCAGGCTTGGGCAGCTCGACGAGCCTGTCGCGGGGAATTTAGGAAGGGCCAGGGGGCCTGCTGGAGATCGCCTCGAGTGTACGTGGCTGCAAGCGAAGGGTGGTTGGGGCCATGCGCCCCCGTGGGCGTTAGCCCCTTGTTGATATTATATATATATATATATATATATATCATCAAAAGGGGCTAACGCCGAGGGGGGGCGCATGGCCGCACCCACCCTTGCTGCAGCCACGGGATCACTCGAGGCGAGTCTCAGGCGGGCCCATGGCCAATTCCAAATTTCCTCGCGACAGGTCTCGTCGAGTCCCCAAAGCCTGTTTCCCCTGGGTGTCCCATGGGTTTCCCCCACCCAGGGTGTCTCGC
>NC_051391.1:3809208-3811423 GCF_015228065.2 Penaeus monodon | reverse complement strand
CTAAAGTCTTTTCAAAGCGGGTTTTGACAATGAGAAATTGGGAGTTGCATTAAGCGTACGAACTTATGCAATAGAGCGCGATTTACATTCAATTTGTATGGATACCATTTCATGTTGGCATACGGAAGCACGACCGTGTAGATAAATTGGCGAAGGAAGTCTGCAGCATAGATACTGTGAACATAGATCTTGGGATGCCTCTTGCTGGGGTTGCACATATATTGACAAGTTCTCATAAGGAAGAACTAGTAGATCTGACGAACTCTCAAAGGCCTTAAAGCTGTACCATAAAGCTCTACGATCAGTAAAGAGATAACAAGCTTTTCTATGGGTGGCACCGAGGTCAAACCAAACAATACGACGTGGTTATTGCCAGAATACATTTAGGTTACTGGCAACTGCACGTTGCAAGAAGTGCAGATGAATCTAGATGTAGACCGTGTAATGAAGTAAACAAGCTTACGCTAGAGCACTATATCTCGGAATGTCATGTGATTCAGCCTTTCAGACCACCTAAAGGTATTAAGAACTATGTGAATATTTCATTTCATCTGATCCATTGGAAGATATACTCGTACTATATCCTAAATTTACTAGGTAATAACTACCGTAAACAGTGTTATGTAAACACAGTGGCAAAAGCATATCAAAATAATATTTTTGTATGATGTATGATTTATATTTCTATTTTACCATGTACAATTACAGTATTCACAGACTACTGTGCTATGCCAGATATATGTAAAACTGTAATCATGATTGCCCACGCCTGAGCAGATAGCCAGGGTGCTAAATGAACTTACTTAACTCTGAACAGGCATCATTGTAATTCTTCCCTTTTGTTTCACTGGCCTTGTTGAGTCACGAGCCTGTGATGATGATTTGCAAATGTACAGTTGCCTGCTCTTATAAATGGTACACCCGTTTTCGGTGAACAGTAGAAATGACAACTTTGTTTATATTCCCTTGCTGCAGCTTGAATGGACTGGGTCATACCTCATAATGAACATTAATTCACCATGCACATGAAAACATAAAACTGAGATAACTGAATACAATAATACAGTAATGAAGAACGTAATAAGTATTGGCGGGTTGTGGGACATGTGGGATACCGGGGGGGGGGGGGGCTGTGCCCGAGGATAACAAGGTATGGATAGGTATGACAAGTTCAGACCTAAGTTGCGCTAACAATTACGTTACGAAATCTTCAGACTGTGTATATATATTTTTTTTTTCATATCTGATTCAAAACATTTCAGGCCACAAACCACTGAAACACGAGCACGAAATTTTATGTTCAGAAAATTAGTATTAACAAATGATAAATATTTGGCCAACAAACTGCGCAAGGTATTAGTCATGTGTTACCGACCAAGCAAAAGAAGTCTCCATTATATAACAGAGCACTTACATTTCCCTAAGACTAACAACCATAGAACACTAGTTGAATGTTCTTTTGCTCGATCACAGATGTTTAGTGCATATAAATGAGTGTTTAAACGGTAAAGCATTTACAATCTGTTTCTCTTAAACTTACGTGCCACCCCTTCGCTACTCTTTTCATAACAAATCATGACGTTTACTGGAATGTCATACACTTGTCCTCACCTGCTACAATCCATAAGCCTCGGGCTCAGTCTCCTTCCCCAGCTACCCACATGATTTAAAATCCGCTGATACATATTATTATCTCCTTGTTCAATCTACGTTAACACGCTAAGTGAAAACCCATACATGTTTTAAGTGAAGTTTGCTCCATTTCATTCAAGCCTTTCGTACGAGGATGGAAGCAGACATAGAGGGGGCGATTCTACTGTCCACCGAAAACGTCAGCACCAGATATAAGTGGGTAATTGTTCATTTAACATCACGATTACTATGTAATTTTGCTTGGTTTTGTCCATACCTTTTACTGTTGCTTGTATTTCAATGATGTCAACAATAACATTTATTATATATAGTCACAGTAATTCTGAAACAAAGTAACACAATAAAATTTATGAATGATAACGATTTTGTTTATCTATAAATACTTGTTTTATATCTTCTTCGTCTTCAAATCATTAGCTAAGTATGAATATATTACTTTGTGAATAAAGCGACAACGTGCTCTTGATAAAGTAAGCTATATATATTCAACTGTATTCAGCAGTATTTGCATGAGAATATGTTAAGACTGCTGAAAATAAGATGAATTTACCATCTGCCTTTT
>NC_051391.1:3804208-3806708 GCF_015228065.2 Penaeus monodon | reverse complement strand
AGAACCCTGGATTTGATCCTTACAGATTTACATGACTGGTACCAGCCTCCTCTACCGTATTCTCCTGTCGGCCGCAGCAGACACGTATCAGTGTTATAGCTGCCTTCGCCCACCGTCTCTCAGCCAAACCCAGACCGAGACCGGGAAAAATACAAGCCACTCACTGAGCCCTCTATCATACAGTTTGGCCAGTGGGTTACCCAACACCGTGGACTGACGTTCTTACCGTGTTGATGTGGAGGACAAATGGCACCCTATCTCTCGACCGTCACTACGGCTTTTTACCACTTCTTTCCGGAAAAGTCACTCAGTATACACCCATCGGACCTGCCTTGGATCAACGGGCCGCATCAAACGCCTCATTCAACAGAGAAATCAAGCCTTCCACTCGCACAACATCACCGCCTACAAATCACTCCGCAACACAGTCATCAGGGAAATAAAAATAGCTAAGAAAACCTTCTACCACAGCAAACTACAGCACCTGCAGCCCAGCCAATGGTACGGAAAAGTTTGGGAGCTGTGCGGCCTTGCAAATAGGCACTAACCTAACCTAACCTAACAGCAACCTTAGCCCCAGTGAAGCAGCAGAGACTCTCAATGACCACTTCGCCTCAATTTGTCAGCAGGTACCCCCCCTGGACACCACCCGCCTCCCCGCCTACTTGCCGGCCCGCTCACTTGCTCCCACAGTCAGTCAGTCCCAGGTGCTTCAGAAGCTGGGGAAAATCCGCGTCAAGAGAGCCACGCAATGGAACTTGCCACTCCTCTTACTTCCATAATAAACGCCTCATTGCAATAGTCTAAATCACAATGGAAGACCGCATTTGTCACCGCCATCGTGAAAACCCCAAGCCCCGCCTCATTCGGTGAACTACGACCCATCGCCATAACTCCGTTGCCAGCCTGCTGTGCGAAAGCTTTGTCGCCGATTGGGCTTACCATGACTTCGCGCCCAGCGTACTTATAATAAAAAATCTGTAAACGCTGGGCGCGAAGTCATGGTAAGCCCAATCGGCGACAAAGCTTTCGCACAGCAGGCTGGGCAACGGAGTTATGGCGATGGGTCGTAGTTCACCGAATGAGGCGGGGCTTGGGGTTTTCACGATGGCGGTGACAAATGCGGTCTTCCATTGTGATTCAGACTATTGCAATGAGGCGTTTATTATGGAAGTAAGAGGAGTGGCAAGTTCCATTGCGTGGCTCTCTTGACGCGGATTTTCCCCAGCTTCTGAAGCACCTGGGACTGACTGACTGTGGGAGCAAGTGAGCGGGCCGGCAAGTAGGCGGGGAGGCGGGTGGTGTCCAGGGGGGGTACCTGCTGACAAATTGAGGCGAAGTGGTCATTGAGAGTCTCTGCTGCTTCACTGGGGCTAAGGTTGCTGTTAGGTTAGGTTAGGTTGGTTGGTTAGTGCCTATTTGCAAGGCCGCACAGCTCCCAAACTTTTCCGTACCATTGGCTGGGCTGCAGGTGCTGTAGTTTGCTGTGGTAGAAGTTTTAGCTATTTTTATTTCCCTGATGACTGTGTTGCGGAGTGATTTGTAGGCGGTGATGTTGTGCGAGTGGAAGGCTTGATTTCTCTGTTGAATGAGGCGTTTGATGCGGCCCGTGATCCAAGGCAGGTCCGATGGGTGTATACTGAGTGACTTTTCCGGAAAGAAGTGGTGAAAAGCCGTAGTGACGGTCGAGAGATAGTGGTGCCATTTGTCCTCCACATCAACAGCGGTAAGAACGTCAGTCCACGGGTGTTGGGTAACCCACTGGCCAAACTGTATGATAGAGGACTCAGTGAGTGGCTTGTATTTCCTGGTCTCGGTCTGCTTTGGCTGAGAGACGGTGGGCGAAGGCAGCTATAACACTGATACGTGTCTGCTGCGGCCGACAGGAGAATACGGTAGAGGAGGCTGGTACCAGTCATGTAAATCTGTAAGGATCAAATCCAGGGTTCTTTGTTCATAAGTGGGAAAGTTTACTACTTGTGACAGATGGAGCTCATTTTGCAAGTCGAAGGTGTCTATTTCATTAAAATCACCACATATTATCATCTTGCATGACGGGTATCGCACACGCAGAAGGTCAGTGGTGGGTCAGGTGGCTGAGTAGCAGTTGTTTGGTGGGGGCTCGTGGGGGGTGGTAAATCACACAGCAGATGAGGGACGCGGCGAGGCGAGGGTGGTGAGGAGGGGTGACCCGCACCCACAACACTTCCAGGTCAACCGGAACTTCCACGTCCAAGGGGGTGGGCGAGAGGTCGTTTTGGGACAACAGGATAACCCCTCCTCCACGTTTCTTTGTGCGGAGGCGATGGAACATGCTGTAGCCAGGTATATGTATGGTATCAGCATGGATCTGCCACGCCTCTGTGATGGCTACAATTCCCGGTGATTCAGACGTGATGATAGTGTGCAGCTCGTCTATTTTGTTGTTGAGGGATGTGACATTAGACAGGAGGAACTTTGGGAAAACTGTACCAGAGTCAGGGAACTTCAAAATGTCGGT
>NC_051391.1:3796974-3801608 GCF_015228065.2 Penaeus monodon | reverse complement strand
TTACAAGGTAGTAAGACTATGTGAACTATTTCATATTCATCTGATCATTGGAAGATAACTCGTACTATATCCTAGATTTACTAGGTAATAACTACCGTAAACAGTGTTCATGTAAACAAGTGTCAAAGCATATCAAAATAATATTTTTGTATAATTATGATTTATATTTCTATTTACCTGTACAATTACAGTATTCACAGACTACTGTGCTATGTCCAGATATATGTAAAACTGTAATCATGATTGCCACGCCTGAGCAGATGCCAGGGTCTAATGACTTACTTAACTCTGAACAGGCATCATTGTAATTCTTCCCTTTTGTTTCACTGGCCTTGTTGGTTCACGAGCGCCTGTGATGATGATTTTCAAATGTACAGTTCGCTGCCTCTTATAAATGGTACACACCGTTTTCGGTTGAACAGTAGAATAACCAACTTTGTTTATATTCCCTTCTGCAGCTTGGAATGGACTGGGTCATACCTCATAATGAAATTAATTCACATGCACATGAACATAAAACTGAGATAACTAATCAATAATACGTATGAAGAAACGTAAAGGTATTGGCGGTTGTGGAGCATGTGGGATACCGGGGGGGGGGGGGGCTGTGCCCGGGATAACAGGTATGGATGGTATGACAAGTTTCAGACCTAAGTTGCCGCTAACAATTACGTTACGAAAATCTTAAGACTGTGTATAGATATTTTTTTTTTCATATCTGATTCAAAACATTTCAGGCCACAAACCACTGAAACCGAGCACGACAATTTTATGTTTCAGAAAATTAGTATTAACAAATGATAAATATTTGGCCAACAAAAACTGCGCAAGGTATTAGTCATGGTGTTACCGACGCAAGCAAAAGAAGTCTCCTTATATAACAGAGCACTTACATTTCCCTAAGACTAACAACCATAGAACACTAGTTGAATGTCTTATTGTCGATCACAGATGTTTGTGTCATATAAATGAGTTTTTACACGGTAAAGCTTTACAATCTGTTTCTCTTACACTTACGTGCCACCCCTTCGCACTCTTTTCTAACAACTCAGACGTTTACTGGGAATGTCATCACTTGTCCTCAACCTGCCTACAATCCATAAGCCTCGGGCTCATTCAAGTCTCCTTCCCCAGCTACCCACATGATTTAAATCCGCTGATACATATAATTTATCTCCTTGTTCAAGCTAACGTTTAACACGCTAGTGAAAACCCATACATGTTTTAAGTGAGTTTGCTCCATTTCATTCAAGCTTTCGTACGAGGATGGAAGCAGCATAGAGGGGCGATTCTACTGTCCACCGAAAAACGTCAGCACTCAGGATATAGTGGTATTGTTCATTTAACATCCGACGATTTACTATGTAATTTTGCTTGTTTTGTCCATACCTTTTACTGTTGCTTGTATTTCAATGATGTACAACAAGAACATTTATTATATATAGTCACAGTAATTCTGAAACAAGTAACACAATAAAATTTTTGAATGATAACGATTTTGTTTCATCTATAAAATACCTTTTTTATATCTTGCTTCGTCTTCAAATCATTACTAAGTATTAATATATTACTTTGTGCATAAAGCGACAACGTGCTCCTTGATAAAGTAAGCTTATATAGATTCAACTGTATTCAGCAGTATTGCATGAATAGTTAAGTACTGCTTGAAAATAAGATATTTACCATCTCCTTTTCATAAAAACCTCGAACTATGAACTATGAATTTGTAGTGGTTCTACACAACGAAGTGATTTCTTTGCATACTTTTTACAAGACCCATCCTGCACTAAGCAATGAAACTGTAAATGCGATCTTTTATGCTTCTCATGAATTCAAAGATTCATTAAGGATGTGTGTGTGTGTGTGTGTGGTGTGTGTGTGTGTGGGTGTGTGTGTGTGTGGTGTGTGTGTGTGTGTGCGTGTGTGTGTGGTGCGTATGCGTTGTGTGAGTGAGTGTGTGTGTTTTTGTGTGTGTGTGTTGTGTGTTGTGTTGTGTGTGTGTGTTTTATATATATATATATATATATTATATATATATATATATATATAATAATATATATATGTATAGATATATCATATTACTATATTTCTCCATATTTTAATATGGCCTTACGTCATACGTATCTTACAAACATACATATACATATGCATTTACTCTGATCAATTGTTTTAACTGGTGTTTCACCTCTTCTTGCCACACTAGACATTCCATTTGTAACATGAATATACGTATGTCCCATTGAATTTCCTGTTTTTTCGTCTTTTCTTTCCGCACTAGACGTTCCACTGTTTATGTTGTCCTATCCCTTCCACAAAAGCTTTGCATTGTTGTAATAATACCTTTCATCACCACTGATTGACACTGGTTAAACACGTACGCAACGCGCGCGCGCGTATGTAAAACAGTTTGCTCTTACATTCTTTCGCCCAGGCACACGCACACACAACACACCCACACACGCACAACATACACACACACACACACACCACACACACACACACACACACACAAACTCCACACATCACACACACACACACACCTACATACATATATGTGTAATATACATATATATGTATGTCCTATATATAAATGGTCGATATATAATATATATATATATATATATATATATTGCATATGTATGTCTATACATACGTCTATATATATATATATAGATATAATATATATATATATAATATATAGATAGATTATTATATATATATATAGTTTTTTTTTTTTTTTTTTTTTTTTTTTTTTTTTTTTTTTTTTTTTTTTTTTTTTTATTCAATTGCCTTATCCCACAAGGAACGTTGGCGATCATGGATTTCCAATGATTTTTCCTTGCAATTTAGAGCGTGGTTTGCCGTTGCCTTCCGCCCAGTGTTTTTAATCGAGTCACCATCTCTATTTACCCGGCCGGCATGACTTGTGCTGGCTTGGACACCCAGCGGCTAGGTAGCAATCGGGTGTGAAGTTCTTGCCCAAGGTAACAACGCGCCGCCGGTGACTGAACTTCTTCGAATCAGATTGCCGGGTCGTGACAGTCTTGAGTCCGATGCTGTACCACAATCTTTCACCGCGGCCATACACTATAATATATATATATTATTATTATTAGATATATATATATATATATATTATATATATATATATATATATATATATATATTTATTATAACTACATTATATATATATATAATTATAGAATATATATATATATAATATAAATATATATATTATATATATAGATATGTATATATATATATTTATTTATATATATACATTATATATCTATATCTATATATATATCCTATATATATCTATATATATAATATATATATATATATATAAATATGCATATCATATGCAGTGCCTACGAAACGAAACACGCCCCACACACACCCACACATACACCACACACACTTGATTTCGATACATCGGCTCCCACCTACTGCGTCGCCCTTCCCTCTTTCTCTGGATTTTGTGTTTCCGCTGATTTTAAATGATGGTGCTTCTTCGGTACAACCGAAAAAAACCATTATATTCTCTTAAAAACAGTTTGGATACCAAACAGTGAAGGATAGAACGTTTAAGATTTAGACATTTTTCATGCAAAGGAAGGCGTCACACTACACGGCGCATTTCCCAAACTCCCGGACTATGTACCGACATTTTGAAGTTTCCCTGACTCTGGTACAGTTTTTCCAAAGTTCAACGATCTCCTTTCAATGTCACATCCCTCAAACAACAAAATAGACGAGCTGCACACTATCATCACGTCCTGAATCACCGGGAATTGTAGCCATCACAGAGCGTGGCAGATCCTGCCTGATACCATGCATATACTGGCTACAGCATGTTTTCCATCGCCTCCGCAACAAAGAAAACGTGGAGGAGGGGTTATCCTGTTGTTCCAAAACGACCTCTCGCCCACCCACTTGGACGTGGAAGTTTCCGGTTGACCCTGGAAGTGTTGTGGGTGCGGGTCACCCCTCCTCACCACCCTCGCCGTCGCCGCGTCCCTCATCTGCTGTTGATTTACCGCCCCCCACGAGCCCCACAAACAACTGCCTACTCCAGCCAACCTGACCCACCACTGACCTCCTGCTGTGCGATACCCTCAATGCAAGATGATATATTGGTGTTTTAATGAAATAGACACCTTCGACTTGCAACAATGAGCTCCATCTGTCCACAAGTAAGTAAACTTTCCACTTATGAACAAAGAACCCTGGATTTTGATCCTTACAGATTGACATGACTAGGTACCAATACCTCCTCTAACCGTATTCGCCTGTCGGCGCAGCAGACACGTATCAGTGTTATAGCTGCCTTCGCCCACCTCTCTCAGCCAAAGCAGACCGAGACCAGGAAATACAGCAACTCACCGAGTCCTCTATCATACTGTTTTGGCCAGTGGTTACCCACACCCGTGGACTGAACGTTTCTTACCGCTGTTGATGTGGAGGAACAAATGGCACCACTATCTCTCGACCGTCACTACGGCTTTTCACTCCTTCTTTCCGGAAAAGTCACTCAGTATACACCCATCGACCTGCCTTGGATCACGAGCCGCATCAAACGCCTCATTCAACCGAGAAATCAAGCCTTCCACTCGCACAACATCACCGCCTAC
>NC_051391.1:3779474-3784474 GCF_015228065.2 Penaeus monodon | reverse complement strand
TGTGTGTGTGTGTGTGTGTGTGTGGGTGTGTGTGTGTGTGGGGGTGTGGGGTGGTGTGTGTGTATGTGTGTGTGTGTGTATGTGTGTGTGTGCATATATTTTTATATATATATATATATATATTATATATATATATATATATATATATATATATATATATGTATATATATACATATGTATATATATATGTATATGTATATGTATGTATATATATATCCTCTCCATGCCTTTATTGAAAAGTATTTTTTACATCATTATTCATTTTTTCCGCAGCTACAACAGATGATCTATAATCTATCTTCCCTGCTGCCCACCTTCTCCCCGCTATCCAAGTCAAAAATCCCTCACTTTTTTTTCTTGCCTCCAAAAGAGGACTTGTAACCGTGTACACCCACCATTACCCCCCCCCCTCCTTCCCTTCACCCCAATCTCTAATCCCTCTACTCCTCGCCCTTTCTTTCTTCTCTCGTCCCTCGGCCTCCTTGTGACATGCGGGTGACCAGTGGTCAGGCAGACCTGGACTTCAAGGACTCTATGTGCCTCGAGACACCTCGCTCTCTCCGCAGGTGTCAACCTGTGCCTTCATTACATCTCAGGCGATAGAATGGTATTTGAATGTAATCTGATGTAGTTTGGGTTGGATGGTATAATGCATGAATATGAATATATTTTGAATAAATAAAACTTTTATACGTTACGTTGTCTTGGGGTTTGTGTGTCGCAGAATCTAGACTTTTTTTTTTTCTTTTTTTTTTTTTTTTTTTGCAAAGCCAGAGGATGAGTTCTTAGGCCAAAGAATCAATAAAAAGGGAACCGGTGTGGCATAAAGTTCGCAACCCACGAGATGAATTGTCACTGTAGGTCTGCACATATTTTGGAAATTGACCGACATGATTGGAAATAGACAGAATTCTAATTTTGTAATGATGGTTGCTTTAGGAAATCCGCCTTTCCACGGAATGGATTGATTGGGACAAAACGAGTCACCCCTGAAGGAGCCTCTTGAAGAACTTCTGGTAGCATCACAGAAATTACAACTATCAATATCCATAAAAACTCTTCCACTCGTTCGAACTGAAATGACACACAAAATACACTTAAAGTAAATTCCTAATTTCACAATATTGTTTATGTATTAACGAACTTAAATGATGCCAACACCTTCTCTGATTACTAAGCTATAAAAAACTTAAATTTTTAGGCGTCATATAATTTTTTGTTCTTCTAATGGTCTACTTTTTAGGGAATGATAAACAATGCACGTCATGTGAACAGAACATGGCTGGCTCTTGTCTACGAACATAAATACTTTAATGCTTTTACTAAATACCTATACTCCATAACATGATTCAAGGGTACTACAAAGGTATCAAGATAAGTCTGTATTAATTAAATCATTTCTGTGACTCAAAACTTGTGTAGTCATAAATATTAATTGCAAATTTAAACACATTAACAAAGAAAACACTGTGTGACTTTGACAAATTAAAAAAAAATGGCACAAACTTAAAATTTAATATAATTTCAAGTTTACAATAGGATTGTTACTGGTTTAGGGTAGTGGTTCTCAACCGGTGGGTTGGATCAGCTTTGGGGAAAAATAGTATAGGCCACTTTGCAAAGCATTCATCCGCGGTTATATAGATTACATATTCTGAAGTCATGTTTACAGGGCATATTGCATTACAGTTAGGGAAATGAAGCTTGAACGTTGATTTTTTTCCCCTCTTAGGCTAAAGGCATGTGGTTACGAAAATAAAAAATAAAACGGCTGATGGCGAGGGGTCGCAGGTGGAAAGGTTTGATAAAGATGTTATGAGTGGGAAAAGAATGGCAACCACTGGTCTAGATGAATGTTTCTGCTCTGTAAAATTTATTGACCTTATTGCTGCCAAGCTTTAATTGAGGACATTATCGAAAGCATCTATATGTGGAAGCAAATTTTGCATCAGGTTGGCAACCAAAACTGGGACGTATTAATCAGTGGGCTCCCACTTTTGTTTTCGCTGATTTATTATTCTCTATCCATCATTTTGTTCACCCGCTCAGACCTCCATTTGTGTATAAAACTAATCCATCATATGCGGCGTTATTTCCAATGTATGAGGTGAAGACTCCTAGTTAGTCCTATATAATTGTGATAAAAGATAATACACAGCTTTGGTCTATCTATTTCTCTAATTTTCCATCCGTTCAGTTATATATTATGACCTAGTTGAGTTATATAATTCAGATGGTTCATTAGTAGCAATACATTTGTCATGTCACTTATTTTCCAACTTGAACACTATACTATAATCAGGGTCCCATGTATTTGGCGCCGTTTTTACGCTTGGTCACCTACATCAATCGCATCACTTTTTCAACTGACACGGGACATAGAACTATGTAAACAAATATTCTCTTGGTTGTAGATACAGCCTTCTCTCTGTATGTTTACATTTTTTTTAAGATACAAAAATGTGTGTGATTTTGCTGTGTATGTTTGCGTGTTTATGGGCCTGCTAGGTCCAAAAAGTTTCCTTGTTTCTATAGCTTTTTGTAGGCATGTTTTCAAGATCCCAAAGATTACATATTGCTATTTTATGGAGTGATTTGTATTCTCTCTTTTTAAACGTCATTCTTAAAAAATGAAATCCTAATATCATTTAGAAATTGTTTATTAACCAGTGTATGAAGCATTTTGCAATACTAAGCAGTACGTTTTCTTCAATACTCTCTTATTTGTATCTCAGAAATATCATTCTGATATCATCACTGGAATGTTATGCATATGACATTGAATTGCTTTCACTGTTGTCTACTGCTTAAGTGAATACATTCTATAGCTGCTCAACTTTACTCTTGTCAAATGAGGTATTTTATATAATCATATCAACATTTTTATTGATATATTTGCATTTTTGTCCACTAAAGTCGAAGCGGATATTCATACCTTTGCCATAGGGCCATCAGCTTTCATTTCAGCATGTACCCTTCTCGAAGACATTGTTTGCTTCATTCGTTGAATAAGAAATAACATCATGAAAGTATCAAGGAAGTAAAACTATTCTGAAATGATTACTTGGTTATTACAAATCTCGCAAACAGGGCGACGTCCCTCAGCCATGTCTAGTGTAAGCCGCCAGACCGCCAGTCGCCGTTGCCGTGTACAAGCAAAACCGACGGCCGGTCGACCCCCGCCGTTCCGCCCCACCTGTTCCCGGTCAGCGGAGGGAAGGAGAGAAAAACAACCGCAGCGAATCGGCCCCAAACTCAGAGTGCGACGATGACGAAACACAGCTGGTCCTGCCCTGCCATTACAATCGCTAATTCACGGGTAGTTTTTGAGTGCGAGGAAAAGATCAGAATCCGGGCCGGTCATCTTCCACATGCTAGGAATAACATGCAATGCCATCCCTACCCCTGGGCGAGACCCCTTCAGCGCACACCGTGCCAAGGGTCGCCTTCCCATAAGGCTCATCTTCCCATGAGGACATTAAGGGAACATGGACTTTGCGTGTCGGCGGGAAGCATGTTTGGGAGTGTCAGGCTACCCGCGTATCTTCAGCCCTGAGGAAGATGTCGGAGCATGATTATTACTTGCCCTAATTTCCATAAAAGGTCTGCTACCTCACATGCGAGCCCTCCAATTCATTCACATTAATTATTCAATTTCACTGTAATTTGTAGGCCATCCGGAGTGACGTGTGATCATTTTGTTTTTACGAGGCTGGTTAGAGGCCACTTCGAGCGGCGGCGAAGGAGCGCCCATCGGGAACGAAAGCGGTCTCGTTGCGCTGCCAACGGTCCCATCTGACCTTCCATGATGAAGACGGACCGCCGCGCATGAGAATATGGATCGCCAAGCAAAGGCTCTCGCACACGAGTGGAAATTGGCGTGGCTCTCGAAGCATTCCGAACATGCCGAGAGGGAGGCGCGACGGCAGACGAGGAGCAGGATCAATCTTCCTGGCGGAGAAAAAAGTATCTCTAGATCTCCGCGACCCGCTTTGTTTCCCTGTACGCGAGCCTGAGGAGGCAGATAGACGCTGACCAGCGAAACGTCGCCGACTCAGACGTTTGTGCCCGCATTACTTAGAAGCTTGTCTCCGTGCAAACATTTACATATCCGCATGTGCTATGTTCATGTAAGCATGATACAAAGGACCATAATGCATGCACACACATACAAAAAGAATATAACAGTCCAAACACATGTACACACTCGCATACTCATTCACACAAACACATGTGTACACACGAGCAATGTATTTAAAGATGCATTCAGCAAAAGGTATGAGCACACATTTAGGCGCACGCCCACACAGTCGCACATACAGCCATCTGCTTTCGTGTCCGAACCGGTGGTCAAGCGAGGAGGAGGACCTGGAGGAGCGCTCAGCCTCCAAGTCCACAGATCTCGGGGGCATTTCTTGCCTGCTGCTGCCCCCCCCCCCCCCAAGTACCTTCCTCTCCAACTGACACCCCCCTCCTCCAGCGACCCCCATAGCCTTCCAAGCCGGCCCTCAAGTCGCCCATGTCCCAGCTTCTTTCTACCTGGGATAACAGGCGCTGTTATTACTGATAACATTCATCACCACCCCGGTCGGTCTACCTGCCGGCCCTACGCCACAGCGGAAAGTGGCCTGCATAATGCTCGAGCCCCGCTTCCCCCTCCCCCACCCACTCATCCAAATGTCTTAACCCTCCCGATTCTTTGCCTCCAACCCAACAGCCAACCCCAGCCAACCACAACCCCTGACCGACACAATGACCCATACATCCCTTTCCCACAACCAATTTCAAGTCACATACCTCAGAACCAGACAAACTCTAGCTAGAAGTTAGCTCCTGCAAGTAACTTCAGCCCACAAATCTAGCCCCCAACCATCATGCCAGACACCCGACCCCAGCAATAACCCCAATAACCAATCCGCAAACTTAAACCCTGAGTCCCAAACCATACACCCATTCCACACTCCTAGCCCGAACCCCCATCCCACAAACCCAGTATCCAA
>NC_051391.1:3771974-3774474 GCF_015228065.2 Penaeus monodon | reverse complement strand
GGGAAATTTAAATTATTTCAGGGGCCCTTTAAAACAGCTCAAAAAAAACCATTCAGGTTTTTTTTTTGAAAAACCCTTGATAGGATATAAAAAGACAGAAGGTTTTCCCGGGGGTGCCCACGGGGAAAGGGCATAAATATAATTGTTAAATTTTTAATTCTTCAGGATCAAAAGTGTTGGGGGCTTGGCTCACAGATCCCGATTTAAAAGAAACTATGAAAAATTTAATTTCGTGGCTATGACTGCCCACAATCTTCAAAATGCCCACCAAAGACCTAAAATCCCCTGGGTATTCCCAAAACCACACACAAAAAGAAGCTAAAAGTTTAAATCACTGGGTTAACTTTCCCCTGACAGGCTGCCAGATTTTTTTCCTTTAAAAAGGGGCCCTTTAAAATTTTTTTTTCCCATTGTTTTGGTTTAAAGAAGGGTTTTGTATTTTTGCAGTAAATTATTTTTTAAAATTTGAAAGTACTAATTTATTGGGGGGAAAAGTATATGAAGTCCCTTTGGGGGGCCCTCTTTGATTGGGGTTTTAGGCACCAGAACTTCTGTAGTTAAACATTTATACAAGGGTTAATTTAAAGTGAGCTGTCAGCTGTACATTGTCCTGAATATTTTTCCCGTGGAGTTTTAAAGAAAGTAAACTATTTTTTTGGGTTGGGGTTTTAAAAATTTTCATGGTTTTAATGTTTTTCTGTCTTCAGGGTCCCATTAGAGGAAAGGTTTCTATTCTGCGTTTTTGAGGGGTACACAGGGTCCCTTAAAACGCAAGGGGATACTGCGGGAGAAACAGATGCCCCAAAGACTTGGGGGGATTTGAAGATATAGGCATTACAAAATTTGGGGGGCACCAGAAGAAATTTGGGACCCTTTTTAATGAGTAGATTTTTTTTTCATGAATATAGGTAAAGGGTTGGGGCATAAAAATTATAAAGGGGATATACATTGAAATTTCAAACACAGGTGCTCAGTTTTTTTTTTTCATTAAAATTTTTTTTTAGGTGATGCTTGGGTATCAAAAAGGTAAAGGGCATTTTGGCTGGGAAGAAATTTTCAAAACAAACCAGACAGTCAACAACAGTCGCACCCATGGAACCCCATGAAATTATTATTTCCCGTGAAAAAAATGTGAAAGGGCGAAAACCCGTATGTTTGTGTCCAGAAATTTAGAAACCCTTTTTAGGTCCAGGACTTTTCAATAATGGCGAGCATAGGAGATTGGTGGGCCCCGCGGACCCTGGAGGTCATTTGGGGTACCTCACATTTTTGGACCTGGTGGGTTTAATTGGGCCCCAAAGCCACCCCCCACAAGCCCCCAAAAAATCCTCCCCTTTCCAAAAACCCCCAGTTGGGGAATTTAACCCCCCAGGCCAATTTAGTGGGCCCCCAGGGCCCATCACCCCAGGGCCCAAAAGGTTTTTTAATGGGGGAGCCACACCCCCACCTGGTCCTGGCCAGGTGCAGTATAGACCAGATGTGGTTTGCGGGGCAGGTTTTTGGCCGGGGCAGAGGAAGAAGTGTTTTAAAACTTAGGGGGAAAAACCCTATAGGGACCACCAAACATTCCCCCCAGACAGCCGAAAACCCAAAAGTCCAAAGGGGGCCCCCTGGGCTCTTTGGGAAACCCCCCTCCTAGGAAACCCCTTTCCCCCCCTCAGCTCTAGGTCCCCCCCACCCCCACGGTCAAGGGGCGTGGTGACATCACTTTTACAAATGAAAAACACCCTCAATATGAAGGGGGAGGAACTCTCCCCAGAAAACCCGCAACCCCAACCCAAAACCGACCCCGTTTTAAAATCACCCGCAAAGACCAGGGGGGGTTTCATAGGTGGCCAAAAGTTCATAAAGGATGGAAAAAAAAGGGGAAGAATTCCCGCACAGAATGAAAAGCTAAAAAAAAAAGCTCAACCCGAAAAACCTAAACCGGCAAAAATTTAGAAAAATATATAAACCCCCACTCATTGCCCGGAAGCCCCTAATAAATTTCCCCACAGGGAAAAATCCAAAGAAATTACCCCCCCCACCCCCCCGCCCCCTCCCAAATTTCCCCAGTGAGACATCTAAAGAGACTGCTGCCAAGAGGCCTCATTTTGGTTACCGGCGAGGAAAATTTCCCCATGGATACATGGGCCTTTTAAAAACAACTTTAGCCAGATGTCACCCCCGATCTCCACCCCCCCCCTGCACCCCCAGATAGTGCCAACCACCCGCATCTGCCCGATGAATTCCCCCCTCCCCCCCAACCCCTGACTTGTGAAATATTGGGCCCGTGCCACCAGAATTTTTGCCAAACTCAACAATAACCACGTCCTCCTCACAAGCGCCCTATTGCTACTTCCAGACCTCCACCCCTGCCTCAGTGGGGGGAAATAGGCGAGTTTTCCCGGGCCAAAGGGGCAATGACTCCAAAGCCAGCTTTAAGGTGGGTTTCTTCAGGAGAATTTTTGTAAAATTTTAAGGGTTTTCAAACCAAAAAAAAAAAATTTTAAAAAAATTG
>NC_051391.1:3768471-3771874 GCF_015228065.2 Penaeus monodon | reverse complement strand
ATGTATGGGTTGGGGGGGCTGCGGGTTGGCTGTTGGGTTGGAGGCAAAGAATCGGGAGGGTTAAGACATTTGGATGAGTGGGTGGGGGAGGGGAGCGGGGCTCGAGCATTATGCAGGCCACTTTCCGCTGTGGCGTAGGGCCGGCAGGTAGACCGACCGGGGTGGTGATGAATGTTATCAGTAATAACAGCGCCTGTTATCCCAGGTAGAAAGAAGCTGGGACATGGGCGACTTGAGGGCCGGCTTGGAAGGCTATGGGGGTCGCTGGAGGAGGGGGGTGTCAGTTGGAGAGGAAGGTACTTGGGGGGGGGGGGCAGCAGCAGGCAAGAAATGCCCCCGAGATCTGTGGACTTGGAGGCTGAGCGCTCCTCCAGGTCCTCCTCCTCGCTTGACCACCGGTTCGGACACGAAAGCAGATGGCTGTATGTGCGACTGTGTGGGCGTGCGCCTAAATGTGTGCTCATACCTTTTGCTGAATGCATCTTTAAATACATTGCTCGTGTGTACACATGTGTTTGTGTGAATGAGTATGCGAGTGTGTACATGTGTTTGGACTATTATATTCTTTTTGTATGTGTGTGCATGCATTATGGTCCTTTGTATCATGCTTACATGAACATAGCACATGCGGATATGTAAATGTTTGCACGGAGACAAGCTTCTAAGTAATGCGGGCACAAACGTCTGAGTCGGCGACGTTTCGCTGGTCAGCGTCTATCTGCCTCCTCAGGCTCGCGTACAGGGAAACAAAGCGGGTCGCGGAGATCTAGAGATACTTTTTTCTCCGCCAGGAAGATTGATCCTGCTCCTCGTCTGCCGTCGCGCCTCCCTCTCGGCATGTTCGGAATGCTTCGAGAGCCACGCCAATTTCCACTCGTGTGCGAGAGCCTTTGCTTGGCGATCCATATTCTCATGCGCGGCGGTCCGTCTTCATCATGGAAGGTCAGATGGGACCGTTGGCAGCGCAACGAGACCGCTGTCGTTCCCGATGGGCGCTCCTTCGCCGCCGCTCGAAGTGGCCTCTAACCAGCCTCGTAAAAACAAAATGATCACACGTCACTCCGGATGGCCTACAAATTACAGTGAAATTGAATAATTAATGTGAATGAATTGGAGGGCTCGCATGTGAGGTAGCAGACCTTTTATGGAAATTAGGGCAAGTAATAATCATGCTCCGACATCTTCCCTC
Source organism: Penaeus monodon (assembly GCF_015228065.2). Taxonomy (NCBI): domain Eukaryota; kingdom Metazoa; phylum Arthropoda; class Malacostraca; order Decapoda; family Penaeidae; genus Penaeus; species Penaeus monodon. The sequence goes on along the minus strand of NC_051391.1, from coordinate 3,770,685 downwards.
AGGGCTGAAGATACGCCGGGTAGCCCTGACACTCCCAAACATGCTTCCCGCCGACACGCAAAGTCCATGTTCCCTTAATGTCCTCATGGGAAGATGAGCCTTATGGGAAGGCGACCCTTGGCACGGTGTGCGCTGAAGGGGTCTCGCCCAGGGGTAGGGATGGCATTGCATGTTATTCCTAGCATGTGGAAGATGACCGGCCCGGATTCTGATCTTTTCCTCGCACTCAAAAACTACCCGTGAATTAGCGATTGTAATGGCAGGGCAGGACCAGCTGTGTTTCGTCATCGTCGCACTCTGAGTTTGGGGCCGATTCGCTGCGGTTGTTTTTCTCTCCTTCCCTCCGCTGACCGGGAACAGGTGGGGCGGAACGGCGGGGGTCGACCGGCCGTCGGTTTTGCTTGTACACGGCAACGGCGACTGGCGGTCTGGCGGCTTACACTAGACATGGCTGAGGGACGTCGCCCTGTTTGCGAGATTTGCAATAACCAAGTAATCATTCAGAATAGTTTTACTTCCTTGATACTTTCATGATGTTATTTCTTATTCAACGAATGAAGCAAACAATGTCTTCGAGAAGGGTACATGCTGAAATGAAAGCTGATGGCCCTATGGCAAAGGTATGAATATCCGCTTCGACTTTAGTGGACAAAAATGCAAATATATCAATAAAAATGTTGATATCATGATTATATAAAATACCTCATTTGACAAGAGTAAAGTTGAGCAGCTATAGAATGTATTCACTTAAGCAGTAGACAACAGTGAAAGCAATTCAATGTCATATGCATTACATTCCTGTGATGATATCAGAATGATATTTCTGAGATACAAATAAGAGAGTATTGAAGAAAACGTACTGCTTAGTATTGCAAAATGCTTCATACACTGGTTAATAAACAATTTCTAAATGATATTAGGATTTCATTTTTTAAGAATGACGTTTAAAAAGAGAGAATACCCAAAAACACTCATAAAATAGCAATATGTAATCTTTGGATCTGAAAAAAATGCCACAAAAAGCTATAGAAACAGGAAAACTTTTGGACCTAGCAGGCCCATAAACACGCAAACATAACAGCAAAATCACACACATTTTTGTATCTTAAAAAAAATTTTAAACATACAGAGAGAAGGCTGTATCTAAACCAGAGAATATTGTTTACATAGTTCTATGTCCCGTGTCAGTTGAAAAAGTGATGCGATTGATGTAGGTGACCAAGCGTAAAAAACGGCGCCAAATACATGGGACCCTGATTATAGTATAGTGTTCAAGTTGGAAAATAAGTGACATGACAAATGTATTGCTACTAATGAACCATCTGAATTATATAACTCAACTAGGTCATAATATATAACTGAACGGATGGAAAATTAGAGAAATAGATAGACCAAAGCTGTGTATTATCTTTTATCACAATTATATAGGACTAACTAGGAGTTTTCACCTCATACATGGGAAATAACGCCGCATATGATGGATTAGTTTTATACACAAATGGAGGTCTGAGCGGGTGAACAAAATGATGGATAGAGAATAATAAATCAGCGAAAACAAAAGTGGGAGCCCACTGATTAATACGTCCCAGTTTTGGTTGCCAACCTGATGCAAAATTTGCTTCCACATATAGATGCTTTCGATAATGTCCTCAATTAAAGCTTGGCAGCAATAAGGTCAATAAATTTTACAGAGCAGAAACATTCATCTAGACCAGTGGTTGCCATTCTTTTCCCACTCATAAACATCTTTATCAAACCTTTCCACCTGCGACCCCTCGCCATCAGCCGTTTTATTTTTTATTTTCGTAACCACATGCCTTTAGCCCAAGAGGGAAAAAAAATCAACATTCAAGCTCATTTCCCTAACTGTAATGCAATATGCCCTGTAAACATGACTTCAGAATATGTAATCTATATAACCGCGGATGAATGCTTTGCAAAGTGGCCTATACTATTTTTCCCAAAGCTGATCCAACCCACCGGTTGAGAACCACTACCCTAAACCAGTAACAATCCTATCGTAAACTTGAAATTATATTAAATTTTAAGTTTGTGCCATTTTTTTAAATTTGTCAAAGTCACACAGTGTTTTCTTTGTTAATGTGTTTAAATTTGCCATTAATATTTATGACTACACAAGTTTTGAGTCACAGAAATGATTTTAATCTAATATAGACTTATCGATACTTTGTTAGTACCCTTGAATCATGTTAT
>NC_051391.1:3745971-3763471 GCF_015228065.2 Penaeus monodon | reverse complement strand
CCCGGGCAGAAGGAGGGAGAGTGGAGTGGGGGGGGGGGGGGGGGGGGAAAAGTTAAAAAAGGTTTTTTGGTTGGGGGGGGGTTTTTAAAAAAAAGGGGAAGCGGGGGAAAGGGAGGGGGTAGGGCGATAGAAGCGAGAAGTAGGGGGGGGTAGGAAGAATGGAAAAGGGAGGAAGGAAAAATAAGTAAAAAATTTTATAATATTAATGAGGGGAAAATTTAAGTAAAGATCAGAAAAGCAGAAGAAAAAGAAAAAAAAAATAATGCTTTAAAAAGCTGTTGGTGGAAAGGGCAATTTTAGAAATGGAACAAAAAAGGAGGAAATAAACCCGAACCCAATGTAAGCCTTCAAGCCAGGGAAATCCTTCCCGAGGAAATCCTTAGAAGCAAAAAGTCCAAAATTCCCAAAAATTCAATAAAATCTTCATTAGGGTGCAGCGCTTCGAGGGAAGCAAGCAAGCAAGCAACCTGAAAATAGAGCTCATCACGCCCGGCCGTTGCGATGGAGGGTCACCGGGCTTTTTTTTTCCCGTTCTGTTCAGCGAAATCTTCCCCCTCCCTCCTCCCCATCTCTTCTTCTCGGCCCCAAGGGGTTTTGGGACTTTGGTCAGTGCAAGAGAGGAGAGAAGGAGAGAGAGTAGAGGAGAAAAGGGGGGAAAAAGACAGAGACTATTAAAGGAAAAAATTAAAAAATATAAAAATATAAAAAAAAAAAAAAAATATAAATAATAAAATATAAAAATAAATTTAAATTTTAAAAAGAAAATAAAAAATATAAAAAAAAAATTAAATTATTAAAATAGTAAATAATATATATATTTAATATTAAAACAAAATATATATTGATTAACAATAAAAGTAAAAAATTTTTTAAAATTTTATTTTAAAAAATTAATATTAATATAATATTTTATAATATAATAAATATAATTTTATAATATAAAAAAATATATTAATAATATATTGGTTTTTATATATAGATAATTATATATTATATTAAAAATATATAAATAAAAATTTAAAATATATAATATTAAAATATAATTTTATAATATTTAATATTAATATATATATAATATAATTTATATTAGAAAAAAAAAAAATAAATAATAATATTATATATATATATATAATATATTATTATATATATATTAGAAAATCCCACAACGCACAAACATACATAGTAATCAACACGGAGTGTATACTATAGTATATATACAACTTAGTGGTATATATAATATATATATATATTATAATATTATATATATATATATATAAGAGAGAGAGATAGATAGAAGAGAGAGAGAGAGAGAGAGATAGAGAGACGAGAGAAATGAGAGAGAGAGTAGAGAAAGGGAGGGAAGGAAAGGAGAGAGAGATGACAGAGTGAGGGTGGAGGAACAGAAGCGGAGACGAGAAACCACAGAGAATGAATTAAAGTTGTGGATTTCATTCCCTTGTAATGAATATCATAAAGTTAATTAAAATCCCCCTCCCCCCGAGATCCAGTTCAGAATTTTTCCATGAGCGAGCTGAGTGTGGTCGCGGATCACGATCACCAGCAAAAAGGTTATAATCGGAGGATCATCACTGAGCTTCGAAACCTTCTAAGGTCTGGAACCTCTTTAAGATGCCCTGAACCTTGCTCGAGAGTTTAATGCTTTGAATTTGCAAGGAGTGTTCATATAACTGTCCGATTTTCTCGCTTCTTCCACTTTTTTCTTTTTTTTTTTTTTTGGGGTGGGGGGGGTTCTTACAAAACGAAAACCAGGAATATGTGAAACAATTTATATAATATGTATATATATAATAATATAATATATATGATATATATAATATATATATATATATATTATTGATATAGTATATAATATATATATATGTATATATCTATATATATATATATTATATAATATATAGTATCATAATATAGTATATATTATATATTAATGTTTTATATATTTATAATACAGAGTAAAGAGAAACAGAGAAATAGAAAAGATGATATAGATAATTAAATAGTATAATATATACTATATGGTTATATATGTATATTGTATATTTATATAATTATACAATTAATATAACTATCATATATAATTATATAGTATATATAAATATAAATATATATATGTTATATTTTTATATATATTATTGTATAAATTATTTATAATATATAATATATATAATTATATAGTATATATTAATAATATATATATATATATATTATAATTATACAACACACACCACACAGCACATGAACACGCGCACACAACGCCACACACACACACACAACACACACACAACACACACACACACAAACACACACAACACACAACAAATATTATATATATATATATATATATATATATTAATATAATACAATATGTATATGTATGATGTATTATATATATTATACACACACACAATATGATATTACATTTATTTTTATAATATGTTATTATATTATATATTTATATATATATATATATATTTTTTTTTTTTTTTTTTTTTTTCTTTTTTTTTTTTTCTTTTTTCAACAGCATCATTCACTGCGGACATAGGCCTGCGCCGGCGGGATTCCCTTCGACACTTGCGTTTGCTTTCAAGGCGATATTCTTTTTAGGAGGGAGAGGTGAAGTTCTTGCAAGGGAAAACCGCGGCGGTGATATATATATATATTTATATATTATATAATATAGTCTATATCATAGCATATAATGTATAATAATATATATACATACAATATATTTGATATGAAATTTACAAAAACAAAGCAAAACACAAAACACACACAACACATCAAAACACACCACACACAAAACACACACACACACACACCAACACACAACGGACCGTTGCCCCAGCTACATGAACGTAACCAAAATGCGGAGTAAAGGAGATTTTCAAAGGAAAAAAGAAGAAAAGAGGGGTTGGGACATAAAAAAAAGCCCAAATAAAAACCCGAACGTAGAAAATATGAGCCATACCCAAAAAGACAGGGGGGACGCGAGGAAAAAAAAAGTTTAGGGGCAAAAAATTCCCAAAAACCCCGCGCACGAATAATTTTGGGACGGATCGTCGTGCTTTTTTTCCGGGGGGGAGCCTTTCACCCGCCCCCCCCTGGCGGCGAGGGGGCCTACTGCTTTTCAAAAATTTTCAGCGGAACCCCAAAAAAAGTGAAGATGCGAGGTAACTGCAGTGGGGAAATTAGATAAAAATCAGGGGGAGAAAACAGAAAGGAAAAAAGATTTGGGGAGAAGGGGACCCGGGGTTTACTTTTCCCGCCCCTCCCTTTAGAATCTATAATCGTTACTTCCTTGAGGTTTGCCGGCCCCACTAACTACGAGGTTTGGGAAGATAAAAATGGGATGTTTATTACTTTGCCGCCACGTTTTGATTAATTATGAGGTTTTTTGGTTCATCTTTATTATACTGCTAAAATTTTCCTACTAAAGGAATTTTTCATAGCTTCTCCTTTCACTGCTGTTGCAACAGTGTTACAAAGCTCTAGTGTAATGACTTTTTTTTACTATATTGCTGGTCCGTATATTGAGACAGTTTTTCACAACTGCAATTCTAGTAATAATAAAGGCTTATTACTATTTTTACTAGCTATTACTGCGCCCCACAACAACAATAAAAAAACCAATGATAATAATGTAATAATGATTAAAAATAAGATAATAATAATAACAATAATGAAAAAAATGTGAAAATTAAAACAATAAGATAATAAAAAATTATGATAATGTAAAAATAATTGATGATAATAAAATTTGATAAGGAAATAGTTTTAATAAAAAAAACAATGATAAGGAAAATAATGAAATAATAACAAAAATTTTAAAAGGGGATAAGATAATGTTTAACTTTTGGGAATGATAATAAAAATTTAAGGGTAAAAAATAACAATAAAAAACCTATTAATTTTCAAATAATAAAATAATAAAAATAAGATAATAAGACAAAAATGATAATGAAGTCATGTTTACGAAATTGATGAGAATGGTGTTTAAGTGTTTTAAAAATAAAAAAACAAAGCAATGAAATCATTAACACTACCGTTCCCCCTTTCCTTTGCTTTTGGCATTAGATTTCTTTAGTTGGAAATGAGTGCCACCCCCTTTAAGGGAATCTTAACTTAAAGTATAGGGAATAAAAACCCTTTTAAAAGGTAAATATTCTAGGGCTAAATTTTGCGAAAAAAAAATGAAATGAGGCAAATTTTTAAAAAAGGGGAAAAAACATACAGACAGTTGGGGTGATTGTGCGTGTGTAAGTGTTTACCCGCAAAAAAAGTAACAAAACGGGCCAGCTGTCAGACAGAAAAAGGGCCCAAGAGAAAGCGGCCCATGCTGAGAAGCATAAAAAATAAGTTTTTTTTCACGGTGCCTTCGGGGGGGGCTGTCGCTGCGACAAAGGGGCTGGGAAGGCAACTGCTTGGAGGGCTCCGGGGGTTAGGCGCGGGCCGGGGGGGTTTCCCGAAGGAGGGAGAGGGAGTGGGGGGGGGGGAAATAAAGGAAGAATGGGAAAGGGGGGGAAGGGAGGGAGAAGAGATAGCAGATAGCGAGAGAGTTTTATAATTGTGAAATAAAGGGGGGGAGAAAGATAGATAGCGAAAAAAAAAAATGAAAAATAGTAAAAAAAATAAAATATTCTAATAGATTTTTGAAAATTAAGGCTTCAAAAGTATAAAGGGAAAACGCAGGAAACGAAATTGCTTATCAGACAGGAGCTTTTTTGGAAATTTTTAAAGAGAATATGAACACCAAACCCAAAAAATAAAGGGCCATCAACGGGGAATCCCATCGTCAAAACGCTCTTCGAATCCGAGGAATACCTTTTTCAGCCCCAAAAAAACAATAGAAGAAAAAAGTTTTCCAAAAATTCGCAGATAAAAAATTTTCATTATGTGCAGCGCTTCGGGGGAAGCAAGCAAGAAGCAACCCGCAAAGAGCCATCACGCCCGGCCGTTGCGATGGAGGGGCACCGGGCTTTTGTTTTTCCCCTTCGTCAGCGAAATCCTTCCCCCCCCCCCTCCCCACTCCTTCTCTCGCCCCAAGGGTTTGGCACTTTGTCAGGCCAGAGGGAGAGAGAGGAGAAGGGGAAAAGAGACAGAGACATATAATATAAATATACAAATATATATATATAATATATATATATTATATTATATATAAATATATATATTATATATATATACACACTATATAATATATACAAAAATGTATTATAAAACACAAAAAATAATAGTATAATTTCTAAAATGCTTTTTAAAATAATATATATTATATAATATATATAATAAATATTAAAAATAATAATATAATATACACACAATAATTTTATATAACTTTTATAAATTATATATATATATATATATATATATATATATATATATATTAATATATAACACAAATAATTTTTGATATTACATATAAATGTACTTAAATATATATATAATATATAAAATATGATAAAATAAAATATATATTATATTTAAAATATATATTAATTTATATATAATATTTGGTGGTGGTTATATATTATTTAAATATATAATAATAATTATATATAATATTAAAAATAAATTTTTAAATATTTTATAAATATCTATATCATTTATAATATAATATAAATATATATATATATATAATAAAAGTACATAATAAATATATATATATATAAAATAATATATTATATATAAAATTAAATTTATATTTTATATTATATGTATATTAAAAAAAACCCAAAACCGCCCCAAAATAGCATAGTATAAACAGGGGAGGGGTTTTTTGAAAATTAGTAATATAACTTAGTGTGTATATATATACAATATCTATTTTATATATATATTATAATATAAAAATTTTATATATAATATATATATATTTATTAGAGAGGAGAGAAGGAGAGAGAGGAGAGGGAGAGAGGGAAACGAGGGGGAAGAGGAGAGAAAAGAGAAAGGGAGGGAGGGGGGGAAAGGAGAGAGAGGGGACAGAGGAAGGGGAGGAAACAAAAACGGGGGGAACCGGGAAAAACCACAGGGGAATAAAATTTTAAAGTGGGATTTCTTTCCCCTTTGGGTTAAGGGAATATCATTAAATTTAAATTTAAAAAACCCCCCCCTCCCCCCGAGACCCAGTTTCATAAATTTTTTCCCATAGCAAAGCCTGAGGTGCGTCCCCGGGATCAGATAAACCAGCAAAAAGGCTTATAATCGGAGGATCATCACCTGAGTTTGGGAAACCTTCTTAAGGTCTGGGAAACCCTTTTTAAGACCCTGAACCTCTGCTCGAATTTTTCTAATGTTTGTTTGCGGGAGGGGTGTTCATATACCTGCGATTTTTTCGTTCTCCTTTTTTTTTTTTTTTGGGGGGGGGGGGTTCTTACAAAACGAAAAAAACCCGGGTAGTGTTTTAACAAAATTTATATAAATATTATAATTATAAACATATATAATATATAAAAATTTTAAAGATATTTTAAAATATATAATTTATATATATAATTTTTATATATATTTTATATACATAAAATGGGATATGTATGTTTTGGGGTATATATTTCATATTTTTTTTAAAATATATATTATATATATATAATATATATATATATATTAAAATATAATATGTTATATATTAAAATATATATAATATATAATAATTTTATATTTTATATATTCTACATACAAGGGGGGGGAGGGGAGAAAACACAGAGAGAGAGAGAGAAAAGATAGATAAATAGATAGATAAAACAATTTTAATGTATAATTTATATTTATTTTACCCTATATATGTATGATATAATTTTATATATATAAATATTATAAAATATAATATATATTTTATATATATAAAATAATATGTATAAAATTAATTAGATATAAATAAATATGTATTTTATACATATATAATTTTAATTCATATATAAATATAAATCTATATATTAAATTTATATATATGTAAATTTTTATATATAAAATATATGTTATTATATAATATATATATATATATATATATATTATTTATAATAATATATATAATTTTATAATTTTATACACATTTTTTTTCACACACACAAACAGCACATGAACACGCGCAACACACGCACACCCCCACACACACACACACACACACACACACACAAACACCCCACACCCCACACACACACACATATATATATATATTTTATATATATATATATAATATTTAAAATAAAATAAACCCCTATGTAAAAGTATGTATGTATGATATATATATACACACACAAAATATGGGATATATACATATAACATATGGGGGAAAAATAAAATATAATTTTTATATATATATTTTTTTTTTTTTTTTTTTTTTTTTTTTTCCCAAAAGCCATTTATTCCCCCTGCAGGACATAGGGCCCGCGCCCCCCGGGGGTGACTTCCCTTACGACACTTCGTTTGACTTCCCCAAGGCCCATATGTCGTTTTTTGGAGGGGAACGAGGTGAAGTTTTTGCCCAAGGGGGAAAAACACGCCGGCGGTGACTATTTTAAAATATATATACCTAGGCATATTTGGGCTTTTTAAAAATAGATAATATATATTTTCCCAAAATACATACATTTATATAATATAGGGATAGAATGTGCTTACCAAAAAACACCGCACCACACACACACACACACACCCCCCACACACAAAATGCACAAAACACACACACACACACACACACCACACACACACACCCCACACAAAACCCCACACACACACAAACACACCACCCCCACCACACCCACAATTTTATATATATATATATATATAATATATATATGTATATATATATTAAAATGTAATATATATATATATTATAATATTAAAACTATTTAATATAATACATATGTAAAAATGTATGTAATTAGGGACACACACAAAAAGGGATATAACATTATACATCCCTAAATATTAAAATATATAATTAAATATATATATATTATTATATATATTTTTATTATATATATACATTTTATATTATAATATATATATTATAATAATATATATTTTATATATATATAATATATATATATATAATATATATGTATAAAGTATGTTTTGTTGTATATAAAACACACACCCCAAAAAGCATATATACAATATACATATATATTAAAATTTTATATATATTATATATTTTAATTTTATATATAATATATAATATATATATTTTGTGTGTGTGTTTGTGTGGTGGGTGTGTGTGGGTTTTGGGATTTATTTATATAATAATTACATATATTTAATAATAATAATATTTTATATATAAAAGAATGTATATATACCCTATATATATATATAGAAAAATATATTTTTAAAAATATATTATATATTATATTATTAAAATATTATATATATATAAAATATAGATATAAAATTAAAATATTATAATTTTTTATATTTTTATTTTATATATATATATTTTATATATATATATAATATATAAAAATAAAAGATTTGTATTACTACATATATTTTACATAAAATACCTTAGGGATGTAAAATACATAAAAATAATTTTTAATATATAGATATAAATATAATATTTTTATAATATTATATAAAATATATTATTTATATTACATACATATTATAATATATATTATATAATTATAATATATATAATTTTATAATAATTATATACTATGTATGTATATATATATAATAAATATATATTAGATATATATTTTATTATATTTTTATATATATTATATATATATAGCCATGCATGTGCATCCCCAAAAAACACACGCAAAATACACCACAAAACCCCCACACACACACCACACCACAAAAACCCCACACACACACACACCACACACACACCACCCCACACACACACACCCCGCCCACACCACATACAAAAAAACACACCCCGCACAACCACAACACAAAACACACACACACAAAACCACAATTTTTCCCTATATATAATATTATATATACTATATATAATATAATATATAATATAATATGTTTTGGTTTGTTGTGTGTGTGTTGTTGTGTGTGGTGGGTGTGTGTGTTTTTGTGTGTGTGTGTGTGTACTGTTTTTTTTGTATATACACTTTTAATATGTATTTTTTGGGGGTGTGGGGTGTTTGTGCGTGGTTGTTGGGTAGTGTGTGTGTGCGGTGTGAATAATAGTAATAATAAAAATCGGTTTTTTGTTTTTTGGGGGCAGCCAGGCTAAAAAATATCCCATGGGAAATAAAGATAAAAAGCCCAAAAATATATAAAATAAAACAAAAAAAAAAAACCAACAAAAAAACAAAAGTAAAAAAAAGGATCTATAACAACAAAAAAAACAAAATAAAAAAAGCCAAGTAAAAAACCGGGGGTGCTAGGTTTGAATAGTAAATGGGGACTAGTTTTTCGTGATGAGGGGGAAATAGAGGGGTTTTTTGTTTCAAATGGTAGCGGTCAGTGGGGGGGCCCTGTTTGGGCCCCAGTTTTTTGCGGCCCCGGGGCCCCGGCGGGGAAGCGGCGCGTGGGGGGGCAGCAGATCAGGGGTGGCGTGGAGGGCCCAACAGAAATTTTTAAAACCCAAAACTGTGCAGTGAGGTTGGGTATTTAGTGGCGAGGGAGGTGGGGCCCTAGGGCAGCCAGGGCGCGGTCAAAAGCAGGTGTAGACAGGGCCGAGAATGATCGGTTCCCCTTTTTTCGCACCCTTCAAGTTGTAGCAGCTGGGTGGGGGTTGAGGGAGGGGGCCAGGCGGGGGAGGTGTGGGTCAATTTGGACAGGATGAATGCCTGTAGTTTTCTAAAGCCCGGGAGTGGAAAAGCCAAGGGATTGAGGCGACGCAGCTTTGTGAAGCCGTATGGGGGAAAAACCCCGATGTTTTGGGAAGTGCTACGCCAGGAGGGGTTTCGCGAGGGTTTGACCCCGAGCAGCTTGGTGGAAGGGGGACTACGTCGAGGGGGAGGTTGCCCCAGCGTGGGGTGGGCGAGGGGGGGGGTTGGGGGGGAGAAGTCGAACTGCATAAAATTGGGCTTCTGGCGATTGATGGTGACGTGTTTTTGCGGTGGTCCGGGAAAGGGGAGGTTGTCGGGGGTTTGCGCGGGAAAGGGGCGGAGGGGTTTGGGACGGGAAACCTATCAATGGCGGCGGCGAGGGTTTGAGTGTCCACGTATTTCCAACATGCTCGGTATCAAGGAGAGCGTCTTTAAATCATAAATTGGGAAAAGCACAGGGGGCCCATTCTAGTCCCCGGGGGGGCCCTCCCCACGTAAGGGGCAAAAGGGGCTAAAAAACTTGCCCCCGCACGCCCCACGGCCTGTGGGAAAAAGGGTCTGCCGCCAGGGGATGAGGCACCCCCTTTGATGTGATCCCCGGGAAAAGCTCCCTTTTTTTGGGAGAGACCGTTTTTGGGGGCCCCCAGGTCAAAACCCTTTCTTGAAATTATGAAGATGCGGGGTGACGGAAGATTTGCGCTTGCCCGAGGTGGGGCTGGACGAAGTCGGGGAAAGCAAAGAGGAGGGGTGTGGTGGAAGAGGAGCCCCATGTTCCCCAAACGCCGAGTGTAAACGTGGGCGCGAAGTCATGGAAACCCCAAATCGGCGACAAAGTTTTTCGCACAGCGGGCTGGCAAACGGAGTTTTGGGCGATGGGTCGTTTTCACCGAAGAGGGGGGGGGTTTGGGGTTTTTTCACGATGGGGGTTGAAAAATGCGGTTTTCCATTTTTGATTTAAAATATTGCAATAAAGGCGTTTTTTGGGGGAAAGAAAAGAGGAGTGGCAAGTTCCATTCCCGGGCTCTCTTGGCGGTTTTTCCCAGCTTTTTGAAGCCCCTGGGATTTGAGGGAGGGGGAGAAAAGTGAGCGGGCCGGAAAGGGTAGGCGGGAGGGGGTGGGTGCCCCGGGGGGGTCCCTGTGCCCCAAATTGAGGCGAAGTGGTCTTTGAGATTCTCTGCTGTTTCATGGGGGGCAAAGGGTTCTGTTAGGTTAGGTTAGGTTAGTCCCTATTTGCAAGGCCCGCACAGCCTCCCCCAAAATTTTCCGTACCATTGGCTGGGCCCGGGTGCTGTAGTTTGCTGTGGTAGAAGGTTTTCTTTGCTAATTTTTTTTTTCCGGGGACTGTTTGCGGAGTGTTTGTAGGGGGGTGATGTTGTGCGAGTGGAAGGCCCTTTATTCTCTGTGAAGAGGCGTTTGTGCGGCCCCCGATCCAAAAAGGGAGGTCCGGGTGGGTGGGATACTGAGTGACTTTTCCGGGGAAAAAAGTGGTGGAAAAAAACCGTAGTGACGGCGAGAGATAGGGGGGGGGGGTGCCCTTTTTCCCCCCACATCAAAAGCGGTAAAAAAACGTCCGTCCACGGGTTTTTGGGAACCCCTGGCCAAAACTGTAGGGGAAAAGGCCCCGTGAGTGGCTTTTTATTTCCCGGTCTCGGTCTGCTTTTGGTGAAACGGTGGGGGAAGGCAGCTATTTTAAAAACGATACGTGTCTGTGCGGCCGACAGGGGAATACGGTAGAGGAGGCTTGGTACCATTTATGGAAAACTGTAAGGGTCAAATCCCGGGTTTTTTGTTTTTAAGGGGGGAAAAATTTACTAATTGTGAAAAAAAGGAGTCATTTGCAAGTCGAAGGGGTTATTTCATTAAAAACCCCAAACATTTTTATATCTTGCATGAAGGGGATGCACACGCAGAAGGTCAGTGGTGGGTCAGGTTTCCTGAGTAAACCCGTTGTTTTGGGGGGGGCCCGGGGGGGGGGTAAATCACCCCAGGAGAGGGACGCGGGGGAGGCGGGGTGGTGAGGAGGGGTGACCCGCACCACAAAAACTTCCCGGTCAAAAGGAACTTCCCCCGTCCAAGTGGGTGGGGGAGAGGTCGTTTTGGGGCAACAAAGGTAACCCTCCTCCACGTTTCTTTGGCGGAAGGGGATGGAAAAATGCTTAGCCAGGTTTTAGTATGGTTCGCAGGGGTCTCCCCGCCTCTGTGATGGCTACAATTCCCCGGGGATTTTAGGGGCGTGAGATAGTGTGCAGCTGTTTTATTTTGTTTTTTGAGGGAAATTTACATTAGACAGGAGGAACTTTGGGAAAAATGTTTCCAGAGTCAGGGAACTTTTAAAATGTCGGTAAACCCAGTCCGGAGGGTTTGGGGAATGCGCCGTTGAGTGTGACGGGCCCCCTTTGCATGAAAAATGTCTAAATTTTTTAACTTTTTTTATTTTACTTTAATGTTTTTGGGGATCCCCAACTGGGTTTTTTAAAAGAATATAATGTTTTTTCTGTTTACCGAAGAAGCACCATATTTAAAAAACAAACGGAAAAACCCAAAACCAAAAGGAAAAAAGGGAAGGGGCGACGCAGTAGGTGGGAAACCGATGGATCGAAACAAAATGGGTTTTGTTTTTGTGTTTTTTGGTGTGTGGGTGTGTGCGTGTGTGTTTCGGTATGGGAAATGATATGAAAATGATATTATAAATATAATATATAACAAAATTTTTAAAATATATATAATAAAATATAATTAAAATATAAGGAGTATATAAATAAAATATATATATAACCCTATTAAAAAATACATTTTATATATATTTCATATGGTATTTTATATAATATATATATATAATATATATATATATATTTTTTTTCATACAAAGATATTTTATACATATGTATATTTTATATATATATATAATATTTATATAAATATATTATAATTTTTAAAATATAAGTATGTATTAAAATATTAAAATTTTAAAAATATATAAAGATATATATATATAAAATATATTAAATTAAAAAATTTTAAATTTATATATAAAATATTAATTTATTTATATTAAAACATATATATATGTATTATTATATATATATTATTTTATAATATATAATATATATATATATTATAATATTTGAAATGGATTTGGCCCCGGTGGACGAGGGGGTTACAAACATCGGACTCAAGGGCTGTCAAAGACCCCCGGCCCCCCTCTGAGTTCCCCAGAGTTTGAGTCACCGGCCCGGGGCGTTTTTCCCTTGGGCAAGGAACTTCACCTCGAAAGCCTACCCAGCCGCTGGGTGTTTCCCAAACCAGCCCCCAAATCAGTGGGTTTCCCGGGGAAATAGAGGGTGGTTTATCGATAAAAACACTGGGCGGAAGGCAAAGGCAAAACCAAACCCCCTTAAAGGCCCCAAAAAAATCATGGAAATCCCCTGGGTCGCCAACGTCCTTGGTTTGGGTAAGGGACTTTAATAAAAAAAAAAAAAAAAAAAAAAAAAAAAAAAAAAAAAAAAAAAAAAAAAAAAAAAAAAATTATTATATATTATAATAAATATATAATATAAAAATATATATATATATTTTAAAATATATATATATAAAAGTATGTATGGGACAAACATATGCATATTATTTTAAAATTATAATATCTATATATTTTATCGACATTATATATAGACATAAATATATAGGGTATATACCATATAATGTAGGTATGTGTGTGTGTGTGGTGAGTTGTTTGATTTTGGGGTGTGTGTGTGTGTGTGTGTGTGTGTGTGGGGTTGTGTGTATGTGTGTGTGTGTGTGTGTGTGTGTGTGGTGTGTGTGTGTGTGTTTTGTGTGTGCGTGTCCCTGGGCGAAAGAATGAAAAGAGAAAACTTTTGGCACAACGCGCGCCCCGGCGGGCGTAGGGTTTTTACCAGTGCAACAGTGGTGATGAAAATTATTAAAACAATGCAAGCTTTGTGGAAGGGTTTGGGCCAAAAAAACAGGGGGAACGTTAGTGGGGGAAAAGAAAAGACAAAATAAACAGGAAAATCAATGGACATAAGTATATTCATGTTTTCAACATTGGAAGGGCTAGTGTGGCCCAAAAAGAGGTGAAAACTCAGTTAAAACAATGATCATGAGTAAATGCATAGGGATATGGTGGGTGAAAATACGATGTATGTAAGGGGCCCTATAAAATGGGGAATATAATAATTTTATATATCATATATATATATTATATATATATATAATATATTTTATTTATATATTATAATAAACACACACACACACACACACACACACAAAACCACACACACCAAACACACACCCCACTCACTCACACGAAAAGCATACGCACACACACACACGGAACCCCACCACACCCCCACAAAAAACAAACCCACACACACAAAACACACACAACACACACACACAAACACACACACAACACACACACACACCACACAACACACCCCAACACACACACAACACCAAACCAAAACACACCACACACAACACCACACACCCCATCCTTAATGAATCTTTTAATCAGAGAAGCATAAAAGATCCGAATTTACAGTTTTTATTTTTAGTGAAGGGGGGTTTTTTAAAAAAATATGCAAAGAAATAAATTTTGTTGGTAAGGGAACCCCTACAAAAATTAAAAGTTCATTAGTTTGAGATTTTTATGAAAAGGGAGATGGGAAATTTATCTTATTTTCAGCAGTCTTTAAAATATTTTTCAGCAAAACTGCTTTAATAAAGTTGAATATATATGCTTACTTTTTCAAAAGGGACGTTTTCGCTTATTCACAAAGTAAAATTTTTCATACTTAGCTAAAGATTTGAAGACGAAGAAGAATTTTAAAAAAAGTATTTATAGGGTTTAAAAAAAATGTTATCCTTTATTTAAAATTTTTTGGTTACTTTTTTTCAGAATTACTGTGACCCATATATAATAAATGTTATTGTTGACATCATTGAAATACAAGCAACAGTAAAAGTATGGACAAAACCAAGAAAAAATTACATAGTAATCGTGATGTAAATGAACAATTACCCACTTATATCTGGTGCTGACGTTTTCGGTGGACAGTAGAATCGCCCCCTCTATGTCTGCTTCCATCCTCGTACGAAAGGCTTGAATGAAATGGAGCAAAACTTCACTTAAACATGTATTGGGTTTTCCCTTAGCGTGTTAACGTAGATTGAACAAGGAGATAATAATATGTATCAGCGGATTTTAAACATGTTGGGTAGCTGGGGAAGGAGACTGACCCCGAGGCTTATGGATTGTAGCAGGTGAGGACAAGTGTATGACATTCCAGTAAACGTCATGATTTGTTATGAAAAGAGTAGCGAAGGGGTGGCACGTAATTTTAAAGGAAACAGATTGTAAATGCTTTACCGTTTAAACACTCATTTATATGCACTAAACATCTGTGATCGAGCAAAAGAACATTCAACTAGTGTTCTATGGTGTTAGTTCTTAGGAAATGTAAGTGCTCTGTATATAATGGAGAAATTCTTTTGCTTGGTCGGTAACACATGACCTAATACTTGCGCAGTTGTTGGCCAAATTTATCATTGTTAAAACTAATTTTCTGAACATAAAATTTCGTGCTCGTGTTTCAGTGGTTTTGGCCTGAAATGTTTTGAATCAGATATGAAAAAAAAAAATATATATACACAGTCTGAAGATTTCGTAACGTAATTGTTAGCGCAACTTAGGTCTGAACTTGTCATACCTATCCATACCTTGTTATCCTCGGGCACAGCCCCCCCCCCCCGGTATCCCCCATGTCCCACAACCCGCCAATACTTTTTACGTTCTTCATTACTGTATTATTGTATTCAGTTATCTCAGTTTTATGTTTTCATGTGCATGGTGAATTAATGTTCATTATGAGGTATGACCCAGTCCATTCAAGCTGCAGCAAGGGAATATAAACAAAAGTTGTCATTTCTACTGTTCACCGAAAACGGGTTACCATTTATAAGAGCAGGCAACTGTACATTTGCAAATCTTCATCACAGGCTCGTGATCAACAAGGCCAGTGAAACAAAAGGGAAAATAGAATTACAATGATGCCTGTTCAGAGTTAAGTAAGTTCATTAGCACCCTGGCTATCTGTCAGGCGTGGCAATCATGATTTCAGTTTACATATATCTGGCATAGCACAGTAGTCTGTGAATACTGTAATTGTACATGGTAAAATAGAAATATAAATATACATCATACAAAAAATATTATTTTGATATGCTTTTGCCACTGTGTTTACATAACACTGTTTACGGTAGTATTACTAGTAATTAGGATTTTGTAGAGTATATCTTTCCCAAGGGCAGAGAAATGAAATATTCACATAGTTTTTAAAACCTTTGGTGGGCTGAAAGGCAAATCACATGACATTCCAATATAGTGTCTAGGTAAGCTTTTTTATTTTCATTACACGGTCTACATCTAATCATGCATTTTTTGCAACGGCGTTCCCAGAACCAAAAGTTTTCTGGCAAAAACCCACGTCGTATTGTTGGTTTGACCTCGGTGCCCCCCAAGAAAGCTTTTATCCTTACTATCGTAGATTTTATGGTACAGTTTTTAAGGCCTTGAGAGTTGTCAGTTACTAGTTTTCCCTTAGAGAATTTTCAATATTGTGAAACCCCCAGAAGGGGCCCCCCAAGATTTTTTTTTCACAGATCTAGCTGCAGATCCTTGCCAATTTATCTACAGGGTCGTGTTTCGTATGCCAACTGAAAGGTACCCATAAAAAATTGAATTTTGAAACGCGCTCTATTTTAAGTTAGTAACGCTTAATGCAACTCCCAATTTCCTCATTTACGCTTTGAAAAACTTTAGTGTTGAAGAGCACTTTTTGAGTCACAGAAAAAGTCAGATCCCCGAGACATTAAAAAAATTTTTTTGCAAGGGTAACCTGCCCAAATCTTGTGTGGTGGGCCCCAATTTTCACCATATTAATTTTATGTTTTAGAAGCTATTTTTTGTATAAGTTATGTACACTGTTTTTGTTTAATTTTCCCTGGTGGAAGGATCAACCTTTTTGGTATTTTATAATTGGGGGCATGGGTTTGTAATGTTCATAAAATTTTTTGTATCAGAGGGCGTTGGTGGTAATTTCTCCGTCACTTGCGTGACTTTATGCGCGTTGTTTTTTTTGGGAAAACTGAAAAATCAAAAATTCCTCAGAGCCTGCCCCAAATATAATAGAAAAATTATTTTATCAGAAATGGATGGTAGTTTTTGTTTTGATCCAGTTCACTATCCTTTCTGTTCTCGGGGCGCCAAGGGAAATCCCCATAGCTTCATTTTTTACGACCTACAAGCTATTCATTTTGATTTTTATATGCAACAAGGCAGTGATGGTGTTACAATGACTTTTAAAGCCAAGTAAAAGAGCTAGCGGCTTAACATTGATGCCATGCCCCTTTCCCAACAAAGAACTTTCGACGGTTCAATCTCTCCAAGGCTCTTCCCTTTGATAAAGGATAGGTCTGATCATTTCCCAGGTATTTTTTTATGAAAATATAAAACTCCCGGTCACCTATGCGAAAAGTGGGTAGGGGTATGAACATGGGTTTTACAGCTTTCTCAGCGAGAGACTAATCCACACCTGAGCCTTTTTTTTTTGGGGAAAGGGGTTGTTTAGAAATTATATTGGCATTCCCCTTTTTCCCCTTGGGTGGGCTTGGGAATGGCCCCCGGGGAACAAAAAAAAACCATAAAAAATTTGTCTTTT
>NC_051391.1:3730871-3733371 GCF_015228065.2 Penaeus monodon | reverse complement strand
ATCAGGGCACAACAAACACACACACACACACAGATATATACGCACACAAAAATAACCAATTTAAAATATATTATATAATATTATAATATATATATTAATAAATATAATTAAAAAATATAAGTATATAATATGGGATAATGTAATAAGAAGGATTATATATAACTAATATAAATTTATATATATATAAATAATATAATTTTAAATAAAATATATTAATAAATATAATAATTTTATATATAATATTTTATTATAATTATATTAAATATATATATATATTTATTTTAAAATATATATTATATAAATATTAATTTATATTATATATTATATATTATATTATATATATATATTTTATATAATATAATATAATATATATATATATGTACGACAAACACAGGGGACACACACCAAAAAAATATATATATATAATATATTAAATATAAATATATATAAATATAAAATATATTAAAAAATAATATATAATAAATAATTTAAAATTTTAATATATAAGAATAAAATATAAAAATAGGGAATAATAAGGTAAATTAGATATATAATATATAATAATATATATAATATATATAAAATTTTAATATTTTATAAAATAATAGTATATATATAATATAATATATATATATTATATAATAATATATAATATATACATACAAATGAATTAAATGTATACATAGTACACGCACACATGCACACAAAAATTTATAAATAATATATATTTAAAAATATAAAAAAAATATATAATAATAATATATAAGAATATATATATAAAATAAAGTATATTAAACATATAAAAAATATAATTTTATATATATAATATATATTATAATTATACATATATATATATTATATATATAATATATATATATATATAATTTGTTGTGTTTGTGGGGTTTTGTGTTGGTGTTGTGGGTGTGTTGTGTGTGGTGTGGGGGGTGTGTGGGGTGTGTGTCTGTTGTGTGTGTTGTGTGTCTTTTTATATTTTAATATTTATCTCGCATAAAAATATGCATATATATATAATATATATATATTATAAATTATATATATAATATAATTTTAAAAATATAATAGTCAGACACAATACAGACACACACAAAAATACATACATATATATATAATTTTTATATATAAATAATATATATATATATATATATATAATATATATATATATTACATATATATGACATATATATTATATAATATATTATATATATAATTATATATATATATATATAATATAAAATGATATATAAAGTTACATATGTACAAGCACACATGCACACAAAAATTATATACATACAAAAAAAAAAAAAAAAAAAAAAAGTGCTATGTGCTTTAGATTTCGCAAAATATATTCATCATCATATCAGCTCCGTAGCGAGGCGGCCGGGGTCTCCCAGGTCCATCGTCATTTGTTCAGTGTTATACTTCCTCCTCCCACTCAATCTTGAGGATCATCCATCCATTCTCTTGGGCGTCCCCTCGCCTCGACTTCCCTGCATTTCACTTCATTACTGCTCTGCGGTCCCCCTTCCACGTACAAGGTGCCCAAAGTACCTAAACTTCCTCCTTTTCATAATATACAATACTTCGGCTCATATCCCACAAATCTCAATATCCTATCCTTGACCATTCATTCGTTCTCTGTCTTTCCAGGTGATCCTTAACAATATCTGTATGTCTTCTTGCAAAACCCGCAACCTCTTCTCGTCTTGCTTGCTAACTGTCCACTTTCGGCAGGCGTACAAAAAGAGTACTCATTATGATTGATTCATTAACAGTATCTGTTTTTCATGCTAACATTTCTAGCCTCCAGATGGTTGTCCACGATGCCAGTGGAGCTAGTAGCTCTTCCCGATTATTATTCAAATTTCTTTTTCGATCTCCCATTATCCGTGAGTGGGGAGCCTAAGTAGGTGAAACTCTTGATGTTCAAGCTTGATTCCATCTAGCATCACATCTGCTACTTGGCAATAGGTGTTCTTCTGGTTCTCCAACAACCATCCACTTTACTTTTCTCTGTGCTAATCTCCATTCCGTATTTTATTTGCAGCTTCTTAGTCTTTTGGTGATCTCCCTGAATGCCACTTGCACCTCTTCTACTACGCAAGGCAATCTACAAAACGTAGGTCAACTATCTTTATCCCCGCGCAGCTAAACCCCAGACTATTATCAGCGCATCTGCATCATTATCATCATCAACTAAGGTTGCTCATGTTGAGCAAGCCGTAGACATCTCCACCATCCTTCGCACACTTAAACTCGATCGTACGCTTTTCTTCAACGTTGATACCATCGAAGCCGCAAATACTTGATATTGTTCGCCAGTTTGTCTTCGGTTTGCTCTTCCTTGTTCCTCTCACCATCCTCGTCAGGCAAGGTTTTCCCAATACTTTTACTCTCTTACATGGACCAACAAAACTTAATTCATCCTTTTCAAGATGTCCAACAGTCGGTCTTTACAATGTATTTTTTCGCAGCACTTCAT